>NC_142685.1:0-300000 GCF_056320005.1 Nelumbo lutea
CCCTAAAACCTAAACCCTAAAACCCTAAAACCCTAAACCCTAAACCCTAAACCCTAAACCCTAAACCCTAAACCCTAAACCCTAAACCCTAAACCCTAAACCCTAAACCCTAAACCCTAAACCCTAAACCCTAAACCCTAAACCCTAAACCCTAAACCCTAAACCCTAAACCCTAAACCCTAAACCCTAAACCCTAAACCCTAAACCCTAAACCCTAAACCCTAAACCCTAAACCCTAAACCCTAAACCCTAAACCCTAAACCCTAAACACTAAACCCTAAACCCTAAACCCTAAACCCCTAAACCCTAAACCCTAAAACCCTAAACCCTAAACCCTAAACCCTAAACCCTAAACCCTAAAACCCTAAACCCTAAACCCTAAAACCCTAAACCCTAAACCCTAAACCCTAAACCCAAAACCCAAAACCCTAAACCCTAAACCCTAAACCCTAAAACCCTAAACCCTAAACCCTAAAACTCTAAACCCTAAACCCTAAACCCTAAACCCTAAAACCCTAAACCCTAAACCCTAAACCCTAAACCCTATACCCTAAAACCCTAAACCCTAAACCCTAAACCCTAAACCCGAAAACCCTAAAACCCTAAACCCTAAACCCTAAACCCTAAACCCTAAAACCCTAAACCCTAAACCCTAAACCCTAAAACCCTAAACCCTAAAATCATTAAACCCTAAACCCTACACCCTAAACCCTTAACCCTAAACCCTAAACCCTAAAAACACTAAACCGTAAACCCTACACCCTAAACCCTTAACCCTAAAACCCTAAACCCTAAACCCGTACACCCAAAACCCTAAAACCCTGAACCCTGAACCCTAAACCCTAAAACCCTAAACCCTAAGCCCTAAACCCTAAAAACATTAAACCCTAAACCCTACACCCTAAACCCTAAAAACATTAAACCATAAACCCTACACCCTAAACCCTTAACCCTAAACCCCTAAACCCGTACGCCCAAAACCCTAAAACCCTAAACCCTAAAAACCCTAAACCCTAAACCCTAAACCCTAACCCCTAAACCCTAATCCCTAAAAACCCTAAACCCTAAACCCTAAAAACTCTAAACCCTAAACCCTAAACCCTAAAACCCTAAACCCTAAACCCTAAACCCTAAACCCTAAAACCCAAAACCCTAAACCCTAAACCCTAAACCCTAAACCCTAAAACCCTAACACCCTAAAACCCTAAACCCTAAACCCTAAGCCCTAAACCCTAAGCCCTAATCCCTAAACCCTAAACCCTAAACCCTAAACCCTAAAACCCTAAACCCTAAACCCTAAAAACATTAAACCCTAAACCCTACACCCTAAACCCTAAACCCTAAAAACACTAAACCCTAAACCCTACACCCTAAACCCTTAACCCTAAACCCCTAAACCCTAAACTCGTACACCCAAAACCCTAAAACCCTGAACCCTGAACCCTAAACCCTAAAACCCTAAACCCTAAACCCTCTTCCCTAAAAACATTAAACCCTAAACCCTAAAAACACTAAACCCTAAACCCTACACCCTAAACCCTTAACCCTAAACCCCTAAACCCGTACACCCAAAACCCTAAAACCCTAAACCCTAAAAACCCTAAACCCTAAACCCTAACCCCTAAACCCTAATCCCTAAAAACCCTAAACCCTAAACCCTAAAAACTCTAAACCCTAAACCCTAAACCCTCAAACCTAAACCCTAAACCCTAAACTCTAAACCATAAACCGTAAACCCTAAACCCTAAATCCCAAAACCCAAAACCAAAAACCCTAAAACCCTAAAACCCCAAACCCTAAACCCTGAACCTAAAACCCCAAACCTTAAAACCCTAAACCCTAAACCATAAACACTAAACCCTAAACCCTAAACCCCTAACCCCTAACCCTTAACCCCTAAACCCTAAACCCTAAAGACTAATATCTAAAACCCTAAACCCTAAAACCCTAAAACCCTCAACCCTAAACCCTAAAACCCTCAATCATAAACCCTAAACCCTAAAACCTAAACCCTAAACCCTAAACCCTAAAGCCAAAACCCTAAACCCTAAATCCTAAACCCTTAAACCCTAAACCCCTTAACCCTAACCCTAACCCCTTACCCCCAACCCCTAACCCCAAACCCCTAACCCCTAAACCATATACCCTAAACCCAAAAACTCTAAACCCTAAAACCCCATAACCCTAAACCCTAAACCATAATCCCTAAACCCTAAACAATAAACCCTAATACCCTAAACCCTAATAACCATAAACCCTAACCTCTAACCCCTAACCTTTAACCCCTCACCCCTAACCCCTAAACCCTAAACCCTAACCCCTAACCCGTAACCTCTAACCCCTAACCTGTAAACCCTAAACCCTAACCCCTAAACCTAAACTCTATTGGTAGATGCGAGATTAGCCCAACAGGCATTACCCTAAATGGTCTTATTTTTTTCCCCTCAACCCATAATTCTCATACACTGTCCATAATTCTACTCACATGGATCCCAGGAATCAAAACATTTTGCAAACATTTCGAAACCGTAATATATATATATATATTGTACGTATGTATATCTCTATATAAATATATTTTACAAAACCAACTTCAACGGTTGAAATCAACTGCCGGCAGTTTAGGTTTACATTAGAGAGAGTGCATCCCCGATCATTCACTTTGTCTGACAAATGGACTGATCCTATCATTATGATCACCCACTCAGATAAATTCTCCAACTGTCCCAACATACCCAGGTTTTGACCCCCTCTAAGGATCTCACTGATAGGCATATCAAAGGCAGCCCAATTCGACACCTAGTGTAGTATCATAATCGAGTGTAGGGGTCAGGTGTACCATTCCAGTTTTTCCCATCTAACTCCAAGGTCCAGGGTAATATTGGAATTCTAGTCTGGTTCAGGGTTTCAAGAAAACCCACACTACATGTACTTCAGGTATCACCTTGGCAGTTGAGACAAGTCACCCTATCCAACTTTGCGGCACATCAGTGTCAACTTTGGTAGGATACATCTCCCCAGATCTATCCAACGACTGTGAATATTCTAAACTAATACGAGTCTCATATGTGTCAAGTTTAAGGGTATTACACAGAAACACACAATCATAACATGAATCAAATATGTACTTTATTCGTTTACATTAAATGTCATAATGTACATCATTTTGATTGGAGCTAAGGGCATACACTGTCTAACATTGATGAACCATGAGGGTAGTGTTCTTGAAATTAAGGCTATGAATATTGGGTTTTCTATGATAAATCTTGTTAAAGCATGAGCTGCGTGGGAGGCCATCAACCTCGTGATCAACTATAGGGACCATCAAATTATCATTGAAGGAGACTCAAAGCTTGTTATCGACTACCTCAAAGGAAAAGTGAAACCCCCATGGAGTGCCTAAATCTCTCTACCATGTTCAACTTAATCATCAAATTTAGGCATGTGTATCATGAGGCAAATCAATTTGGCTCATCAAGCGGTTTCTAGTCATGGGAACCTTTCTGATTTTCGTTCTTGTGATCTTAGTTTCATTTGCTTAGCTGATTTCTATGGAAGAGCTACCCCCCCCCCCCGGCTTGTGTAGCTCCTCTGGTTTTCCAATAAAAAAATGAACACTAATGCCCGTCTGTTTGCTAGTAGGGGTGGCAACAAGCCGAGCTTTTCACGAGGTGCTTGAGCTCGAGCCCAATTCACTAGCTCAATTATAAAATGAGCCGAGCTCGAGCCTACTAGAGCTTGGCTCGTGAAGCTCGCGAGCCACCTCGATATATATATATAATAAAAATATTATAATTCTTAATTATTATAATTCTTAATTTTTTAAATATCAAATAAAAATATTTATATATATATATATATATTTTTTTTTTATTTTTATTAAATATGTTTTCTCAAAATTGAGCTCAAGCTTATGAATTTTTTACTCAAGCCAAGCTCAAGCTCATGGTTCTAGCTCGAACAGAGCTCGAGCCTTGTAGAGCAGTCTCAAGCTGAGCTTGAACCTTGTAGAATAGTCTCGATCCAAGCTCGAGCCTCAGCCTCATACTATTCAGCTCGGCTTGACTCGAATCCACCCCTATTTGCTAGTATCTCATAGGGGGCAAGTTTGTAATAGATAATTTACTAACTTACCTATGTTATGATGCTGCTATAATGGGTCCCATGGTAAGTGAATTTTCCAAAGATTACCCTGCTAGAGGGTGGATTAGTTGCTTACCAAGTGACCATGTGTAAGAATGTTGTCACCAAAGTTAATCAGGCAATTTTTGCATGAATAGTCTCTAGATCTCCTGCCCACGAGAACTCTACCCACATCTACCCACAACACACTACCCCCATTAATTGGGAACATCTCCCCCTATATAATACTATGTAGGAGGATAAGATGTCCTCCATGTGTAGCTGCAATGCTATGTGGGTAGACGTGAGCAGAGTTTGTGTTGGTAGGAGATCTGGACTTGCTCAAATAAGCATGTTGCCCAAGAGCTGAAAAACAAGGCCTAAGACACATTAACCACCTATGATATATTATCGCAGAGTGTAAAATTGTAAATGGAAGCCCATTGATACTTGTAAGGATGTCAATCGAATGGTTTTGGTTTGGATCCAATCCGATGCAAACCTTATCAAATCAGATTTGGACGGTCCATTATAATTATTGGATTGGGCCAATCTTAAATAAATTGGTCCATATTCTTATTGCTTTGAATTGGGCCTAAACCAAATTTCTAAAAATCCAATCATAAGGCCAAACCTTTGTTCAATTGAAATCAATCAAAACTAAAATCAGCATAAAATCACTTTTATGGAAGTACTTTTATGAAAGCACTTTTACGAAAACACTTTTACAAAAGTACTTGTATAAAACACTTTTATAAAAGCACTTTTATGAAAGAACATTTACGAAAGCACTTTTACAATTACAAAAGCATTTTTACAAAAGCACTTTTATGAAAGCACTTTTATGGAGGTACTTTTATAAAGCACTTATATGAAAGTACTTTTGTAAAAGTACTTTTACAAAAGAACTACAAAAATACATTTATAAAAGACTGGAAGTACTTTTCTAAAGTGCTTTTATGAAGTACTTTCAATAAAGTGTTTTTCTAAAAGCACTTTTATAAAAATACTTTAATGAAAGTACTTTTACAAAAGTGATTTTTCAATGCCAAAAGTGCTTTTATATAATTTTTTATATTTCATTCGGTTTGGATTGGAGGATTGAATTTGATTTGTATTGGATTTGTACTAGATTGGGTCCAGTAGTCCATTTATAAGTGGACTCACATTGGATTGGATCAGGTTGGACCAAATCCAGTCCAATTGACACCTCTAGATACTTGGTTAGATGGCGGCACCCAGTAAACACCACTTTCTTTCAGCACTCAACAAACATACACACGTTAGCAATCTAACATCCGTGCAATCTTATTGCTATATTTGCATCTATTGACTGATCAATTTATTCGAGTTGCCAGAACATCAATGAAATACAGATGGGGAAGGAAAAACAGAAACAAAGAAGAAAAGAAAGAAATGAACATCGATGAAAAGGGGAAAAACAAAAGAACATCGATGAAATACAGATGGGGAAGGGAAAACAGAAAATGAACATTCATGTCCAACCAGGACATGAAGTCATTACAAAAGAAAATACAGCGATCCTGACTGTCTGAGCGAGAGAAAAGAGAAGGAAGATGAAAAGAAAAGAAAAGAAAAGAAAACTAAAATTAAAAAAAAAAAAATGAAGGAAAAAAGCAACAGCAAGAGAAAGGTCAAGAGGTTCGAACCAAAACATTTTGCATCATATCCTTGAATTCGTAGAAGTCAACACGTCCATCCTGATTCCGGTCAACGGAGAAGATCATTTGCTCAACTCTATCAATCTCACTTCCTTCTGAAAATCCTAGCTTGGCAAGAACCACTTGCAATTCCATCGCCGATATGAACCCATCTCCATCCACATCGAACACCTTAAACGCCTCCGTCAAGTCTGCCTCCTCTTGCAATTCCCTCGCCGTTGTTGTAGTTGTTGCACCACTTGCAGCCCTCTCCTCTTCTCCTTCGCGCCCTTCTTCCCCGCCTACGTTGACACCAAAATACATGTCACCCAACGATTGATGCAACGCTTCGAAGTCGTTGTATTCGAGTCCGTTGTTGCCCGGTTTTATGTAGCATTGTACAATGGACTCCAACTCGGACATATCTGCCTCCAGGCCCAGCAGATCCAAAGCTTGGCATAGTTCTTCGACTGTGATCAAGCCATCGCCATTCTTATCGAATAAGTCAAATATTCGACGGAGCCGAAGACTATTGAGGCTTGGGCTCCGGAGACGGAAGGATGACGACGACTGGCCTAATCTCGGTTTTATGGCCGGAGTCGGTGGCCCTTCCATCTCCACTTCCTGCGACCGCAAGGGGGTAAGAGAGAAAGATCGAGGAGCAGGAGGAAGAGGCAATGGAAGACAGGTGAATGATTGGTATCACAAAATCAAATAAAATATATATTGGCTTGGAAAGAGAGAAGAATTTGTAAGCGACAGACAAGGCGGAAAATCTTTGACTTGACTTTTCCAAAGGAAGGCCGAGTGGTAATGCAAGCAAATCGGGCTTGCCTTGACCATGACGTTTTCTATATTGTTATTAGAGGTGTAAATCGGGACCAGCCCAGCACGATCTTGAAGGCCATATATAATAATATATATATATATATAATATTATTTAAATTATAATATATTAATAAAATAAATATTTTTTTTAATTTTGTTATAATGATTTATTTCATTATTGTATATATAAGCAATTGTATATATCAAAGTTCATAAAAAATTAATATTTTAAATTTTGTCACTTTTTTTAAATAAATAGTTTTGGCTCGATGCACGACCTGACTTGTCCCAAGGCTCGGCCCACGGGCCCACACAGGCCTGGGCTGTCGGCCATGCTGGGCCGACCATAAGTTATCCCAAGGGAGGGCGGCATGGCCTGCACTTTGCGTTTTACACCTCTAATTATTACAACTAGCAGGGACCTGTGAATAGTGCATCAGATTTATCAAGAAATAGTAAAACAATGAAAATTGATAACTATTATGAAATTTTCATATTAGTATCATATACTTTGGGCTTAGTTTTATTTGGAGTTTTAAAACATGTCAATCCATTATTTAAACTTCTAAAACATGTCAATTTAGCACCTTTCATTAATCAGTCGTTAAGTGGCACATGAAAAGACACAAACTTCCAGGTATCATCTAATTTTATTTATCGATCATCTAAATGTTGAACCACCTCTCTTCTCTCTTCTCTCTTCTCTCTTCTCTCTTCTCTCTTCTCTATTTCTCAACTCCTCCCACTCCCACTCCTACCTTTAATGGTTGTGAACATTACCATTCACTTGCAAAACTCAATAACCAAAACTTACACCTCAGTTTCATCTTCTTAAAGAAGAAGATGATGAACAATGTTTTATTTTGAAGGGTAATTTTGATATTTTTAAAAGTCTTAAGCTGCACATGATGTCAGATGTTACATATATATAACTAACGACTAGTTAACAATAGGAACTAAGTTGGAACATTTTGGAAGTTTAGGTATTGGATTAGCACATTTTGAAGTTCGGGGACTAAACCAAGACTAGGCCCAAAATACGAGGGTACTAATCTACAATTTTACTTAATTTAAAACAATTATTTAGTTATTTAGTTAATAATTAACTAAAAATTAATCTTTATATTGTTACAACTGTAATGTTGTTTTAAATAATTAATCTTTATTTTAATAATTTGTTACAAAAATAATTTAGAAATTTGGATTAATTATATTCAAAAATTTTAATAAAAATAATAAATCACTACTAATTACTTAATTAAATAATTATTTTTCTATATTATCCATTAGTGTTCTATTTTACTTTATTAATGATTAAATGTTATAATTTTTTGCAAATGTTACTTAAATATTCAAAATACTTAAATATTATTAAATATATAAAGTTATGTTGTAATCATAATTAAATTAATCTAAGCCCAATCTACCTTAGGTTTGGCTTTGGTTGATCCTCAACCTAACCCAACCCCCTAAATTGCACCCTAAGAGCAATGTGACATTCGTAATAAGACTAAACCAAACAGAGCAATGAACACAACCCATACATGCATTATTTTAGATTTTTAACTAGTTTTAGATAAGAATTATTAATGTTGAACCCAAAGGAAATATGGGAGACAAGCTACCCCCATTGTGTAGCCTCATGAACCAAAAACATAAAAGCTGGGTTTGGATGGTGTATTAACAATTTTATAGGTCGCCTAACCCAAGCCGACCCACACCCCAAGCATAATAATATTTATTCGGGCTTGGGACAGGACAAGCTTGTCCGTGTTAATTGTAAAACTATGATTTTTTTATAAATTAAAATTTTTATTTATTTTAGGTTATTATAAAAATTTCTATCTATATATTAATATAAAATTTGTTATCTAAATACATATACAAATCCAATTATCTTGCATTTGGATGTGAATTTAACTCTGTCCAATCCAACCAAAATCCAGGTCCAATAAAAATTTATTATTTTATGTATATATGTAGCATAATTTATCAATTATAAACTTTATAGTTTAACAATTCTAAAGTTTATAAATGATAAGTTTAATATTTTATATTTATATACATTTTTTTATAAATATATACTTTAAAAATAATTGTCTTTCTTTAAAACTTTTTAACCTTTTGGTCATTTTAAACACAATAAAATGGTTGCGGATTAAACCTAAAGGTGATCTAAAACCCAACATAATAATCCAATGTGCATGCAATTGAATCTAATTTGAATACAATCTATTTACAGCCCTATTGTTCGCATTATGTGTGGGTTGGTGTAGATCTAAGCTATACCTATCTTAGAAGAAAATAATTGCTTGAGCTTGAAAATTTGTAGGTCTAATTGAGTTTGGGCTAAGTTATAAATGATCATCCCTAAGTAGAAGTCTTATGACATTTATAATTAGGCCATCATTAGTTTCATTATTTTAATTATTTTATATAATTTTTATATGGACGCAAGTAGTTTATTTTATTACTTCTAGTATTTTTTTTACTTTATATTATTACTTTAATTATCCTGTTAATATTAGTTATTTTTTAAATAAAATTCAAATGTATTTTAATTTTCAATTTATGAACTACTAATTTTTTTAATTTCTTAATTTTTAATAGTTACTAAATAAAAGCTTGCTAAATTTTAATATTTTTATTAATTTTTGTTATTAGATTTCAAATTATAGTTTTCTAACAATTAACCAACTAATAGGATTTGAATATGAATAGGGATGGCAATGTTCCCTGTCCCATTTGTTACTCAACTTCCATGACCTAGTGGGGACAACAATGAAGGTTCCCTTGGCAAGGATAGGGATTGATTGTGATACCCAACCAAGGATGGGAATGGAGATCAGGGATTGAGGTTCCCTGACAAAGAACCCATCTTCATTATTAGAATTGGCTAATAATGGAAAAATGCTATAGAAATATGCTAAAATAGGTTAATGATGGAAGGGGTGGGACCTCTGTCTTAGAATTCTCTTTCTCGTTATTTTTAGGTGATTTTAACTCTTTATGATATTTTTATTAACTAATTTTTAAACTATTATTTGCTTATTGGTTGAGTTGGGCCCACACAGGCCTTGATATTTGTGGGCCTAAAGTAGACCCAGGCCTAGGTCAGACTAAAATGATCACCCCCTAAGAAAATTGCTTTTGGTTTATTAGATTAACGAGGAGATGATAGAGAATAAAATGAAAAAGAAAAATAAAAAATAAAACGAGTAAATAAATTTTAAGAAGTTTATTGGAGCAATTGAGATAAGAGAGTATTAGTGGAGTCACTTATTAGGAGAGAAGTTAATGGAATGATTAGAGACCAAAGGAATTAATGAGAAAGAGAAGAGAGAGTTGTGGAGAGTTAATGAGGAGAGATGAAAGTCTTAAAGACTTAAAATTGATTGATTCTTGAGTAATCTTGTCCAATTTTAAAAATAAAAGTTGAAAAAAAAACAGAAAATAGATAAGTGGTAAAGGAGGAAGGAGAGCCATGTTGACATGACATGTATTGTTTTATTATACGTACATACATACATACATATCTATACATGTACATACATATATATACTAGTAATTAAGCGCATGCATTGCACGTGAGAAATTTTTCTTCATATTAATTATTTGAATTTTACATATATCATAGTTAAGAAATAAATTGAAAATTAACAAAAATAACAATATGATTAAAAATAAACTTAAATGCTAGTAGCAAATAAAAATTATTATTATTATTATTATTATTATTATTATTATTATTATTATTATTATTATTATTATTATTATTATTATTAAATTTTGCATTCCATTTCTGTCATAAATAAAAATAACTTATTTTAACAATTAATTTTAATTTAGTATGATGAATATACAACATTAGAAATGTTCTCAAATGTTTTTGACAAAATTCTGTAAATTTTCATTTTTGGTGTACTATCTTTTTTAAAATATTTAATATTCAATTATGACATCATGGGTTTCTTTGAAAAGTTGGATCATTGACCCACCATCTAGATAAGAAATTAGCTTTGTTTTCAAATTAGTTTTAAATTAAGAAAATTATAGTCAGAGTCGGTTGCACATTTAAAATTAGGCTATAGGTTAGTCCAAAAACCAACAAAACTCTAACAATTGGCTCTACATTTCAAATTATAAAAACCCCGACAATGTCATCTAAAGCTTATGTGATTGTTGCCAACATGGGACTTAATCAATGTTGGACAGAACAAAAAGCTTATAATGAAATTGCATTTTAATAAAATTAAAAAAAAAAAGGTTTTTAGTTTATCTTATGCCTCTCTCTCTCTCTCTCTCTCTCTCTCTCTCTCTCTCTCTCTCTCTCTCTCTCTCACGCACACACACATTCTCAAAGTTATCTCTCTTTGCTCAATGACTGTATGATTTAAAAATAAATAAAAATGTTTTTTTGATTTCTATGTTTACGTTCATTCTATCAATTTCTCTTATTATCTCTCTACCTATCGTTTTCCCTCAATCTCTCTCATTCTCTTTCTCTCTCGCTCCCTCTCTCATTCTTTTTCTTTCATTTTTCGTACATACATATATATATATATGGTATTAATCAGATCATATAAAAGAACATGAGACCAATTTGGTATGATTCAAAAATCATTACACCAATTTGATAAAAATTCATAAAAAAACTCTTGACTATGAAATTTACACCAACTTAATAGAAATTTATAATTTGATTGTACACGTGGTTGGTCCATTTAGTTCTTTTATACGGACTTATTAATATTGTATAAGGAAAATAAAAAAAGAACGAAAGAGAGAGGGGGAAAAAGACTAAGGGAGAATGATAGATTGAGGGAGTAAGAGAAACTGAAAACATATTTTCAGTATAGGTTTTTTGTTGTATCCAACATTGATTAAGAGTTTCGTGCTGGCAAACACCACATAAGCCTTCGATGACATGGTGGGGGTTTTTATAATTTGAAATGTAGAGATGGTTTTCAAAGTTTTGTTGGTTTCTAAACCAATCTACAACCTAATTTAAAATGTACAATTGACTTTGACTATAATTTTTCTTTTAAATTATATATATCATTTATATTATATTAAATAATTTTTACTTATCACATTTAATTTTTGTTTGCCTATGATACCATTTGACCCAAACCACTAACCCACCACTCAAAAAGAAAAATAGTTTGATTTCTAGGTTGACATTAAATTTTGTATTACATTTCCACCATTGATAAAATTATTTCTTATGTATAATACTTATTTTTGTTCAATATAATGAATGCATAATATTAGAGATGTACCCAATATTTTATCATTTGACTATGGCACCATTTCATTTCTAGATAGATTTTAAATTTGGCATTCCATTTTCATCATTAGTAAATATACTTCTTATATTTCGTACTTATTTATTTTATTTTTTTATTATTTAATTATGACATTATTTATTAATCCATTTGACCCCAATTGGTCAAATTGCTTGACCACCATCGGGAGGGAAGAAAATGATTTTGTTTTCAAATTACTTTTCAAAATATTTATTTTTATACTATTAAAATAAATAGTGGATTTAATTACAAGAATTTAATGATGAGAAAAGTATATTTTAAATATAGGTTTTAATGAAAGGAATAAGAAAATATTTTTATTTCCAATTGGCTTTAAATTTTATATTCCATTTCCATCATTAATAAAAACCTTTCTTCTTTATCATATTTATTATTGTTTAATATGTATTTCAAAAATGTTTCCAATTTTTATAATTTCTACTTTTTTATTTTATTATTTAATCGTGGAAAAAACATTCAATTTCCATCATTAATAAAAACATTTCTTATTTATCATACTTATTATTGTTTAATATGTAAGTTAAAAATGTTCCCAATTTTTTTATTTTATCTATTTTTGAATTTCAGTATTTAATCGTGGCAATATGGATTGACCCAATTGACCCAAAATGGTTTATTTTCTTACCACCACTTAGATGAAAACATTATTTTTTCTAGGTAGATTTTAAAAGTATAAGCTTTTATGTTATTGAAATTATTAATTTATTAAGTATGGATTTAATTAATAGAACTTAATGATGAGAAGAAAAAATGACTTAAACAAATGATTTAATGAACATGAATGCAAATTAATAACTTAAATGTTGGATTTAATGAGAGGGAGTTGAATGCGTTGAATATCTTAAAACTACCTCTTTTCAATTCATTTAATACCAATAACCAATTACCTGATTCGCTCTCGTTTTTATCAATAAATTTAAATATAGAGGAGTAAACTTTGTACTCAAAAAATTCCATAAATATTCTTAAGGACATTCGTGCTTTTTAAAGTATTATTATTATTATTATTATTATTATTATTATTATTATTATTATTATTATTATTATTATTATTATTATATATATATATTTGAAATTCTAACTCGCCAAATTTTTCTTTTCCCCAAAAGAAAAAGGAATTCACCTAATATGTACTTAGTCCAATTATAGTTTTCTTTTTGTTTGAACAAAAGGTTAATAATAGCAAATTGATAATGAATGATAAATATCGGTAAGCTTGGATATGAGTACATGTGATATGGTTTTGATCAAGGTTTTTAAAACCGGCCTGGAGAATGAATCATTCGAATGGTTAACCACCTGGGTCAATGGTTTGCTGACCAAAATCAATGGTTTTTGGCAAAAATCCGATTTTGGGGAAAAACAGACTGATGATTGGTTTTTTCAGTCTGACCATCTGGTCCGGTCTAGTTTTGAAAACCATGGTTTTGATAACATGTATACAATCGAAATAAATGGATACAACTTTTACATGTTCCACAAATATATAAGTAATAATAAATCTAAAGTTGAAATAATTATGAATAAGTTATAAATATATAAGAAAATCAAACTTTTATTGACAAATCCATAAGTTCTTCATTATCATGAAAATCATTTAGAATATATGAAATAAATGGCTTTTTATTTTTCAAGTTTTCCTAAAATTTAAGAAAAAATTCATTATTGATACAGTTTATTGTTAATCAATGAGAACTACAATGAAAATCATTTATAAGTAGGAGTGCTCATAGTTCGGTTAACCGAACCGTAGGGTTTTTTTTTTAACCAAACCGATGCAAACAGTTAACCATGGCTCAGTTTTTCGGTTTTTTTTATGCACTCAAAAAAAAAAAAAAAAGGAAAAAACCTTCTTGTTCTACTAGTTGATCTAACCCAACTAGGGTTTGGTCAAGCTAGTGTGACTGTGTGAGGTGCATAGAGTAGAGCAAACTTTTGTAAGACACGACAGAAGAAAATGAATAAGGAAAAAATAAAAAACATTGGATGAGTTAAGTAGTGAATTAAAACAGAAATAAAACTACAAAAATCGAAATAGATAAAAGAATGAACTAAAACAAAATCGAAAAACCTCAGATTTATTACATTCAGAAGGAAAGAAACAATGTGAAGCTAACATTTACAGCAACAAAAAGGAAAATGGAAAACATGAATTGAGAGAAATATGCACTTGCTTGTTGTAGATGTTGAAGTAGATATTGAAAAGGTACCATAGGCCGAATAGAGTTTCGAGAAGTAAAGTTTGGATCATACTGTTCGATTTTGCGCTCTCAAACCTCGTCAGTGCTTTCAGGAACCAAGGTTGCCTTAATGCTAATATCCTTGGTAGCTCAATCGGAAATGAGAGATGGAGTAGAAATCCAACTATTGAAACGCGACAAAGAACAGAGCTATGAAGATCTAGAGCAGGAAGAAGCTCCATGGTTAGAGGTGAGATCGAGTGATCTTGGAGAAGAAGAAGAGAGCACAAGAGGAATGAATCTAGTGGTAGGGTTCCGATTCAGAGGTTCTCTGACATTGAGAAATGGAGTGGAAGGAGAGACAACAACTTGCTCTACATTTTCTTCGGGAGCTGAGAAGGACACTCACAGTAACAACCTCAAAGAGTCAGAGATGCAGATTTTTTAGGTTTTTTCTATGGTTTTTTCGAAAGAGGAAGTCATTGTCAAAAGTGGGAGGCTTTTGTAAAGTAATAATTTTTTGGCAAAGAGCCAAAGACGAAGGGACGAACGTTGTTACTTAAGGAAGAATATTTTATTCATCAGACTGGAATCTACTTATTAGCATGACAATCGAAGAGAAAAGAAAAGGAGAATTCAATTTTAAAAAGTATAATATATAATATAATATATATTGGTGTATATGTACCGGTCAGTTCGGTTAACCGCCAGTTTTTTTAAAAGGTTAACCAAAACCGAACCTGAACTATCGGTTTTCTAAGAATATTGAACCGAAATTGAACCATCCGGTTCGTTTGACCAAATTTACTTGAGTGGTTGAACCAATAACCTACCATTTAGGAAAAGCGTTTAATTTTTAGATCAGCTTTAAATTTTGTATTCTATTTCCATCATTAATAAAAATGCTTCTTATTTATCCACCCGGAATTTTCTTTATTGTTGTATTGTATCTATCTTAAAACTTTTTTATTATTTAATTACAGCATCGTGAAGCTTGTATCAAGATTTAAGGGGTAGAAGAGACAAGGGTGGATTAAAAAGTACAAAGGACTTGGGTAGAAGTAAGAAGAAATGAGTTCAACACCCAAAAAATAATAGATATCACATTGAATAAATTGGGAAAAGGCATAGATGATGATGATGATGATGATGGCATCGTAGGTTAACATATTTGACCCAAATGGGTGAACTGCTTATCTAATATTAAAAAAAATAGTTTTATTTTTTTGGTTGGTTTAAAATATAGGTAATTAATATCATTGTTCATGAATTTAATTAGTGAAATTTAATGACGAGGAACAATGATCTCTTAAATATAGAATTTAATGTGAGAAAATAAAAGTTAAAACCTTAGATTAGGGACTTAAATGAGTATGAATAAAATGAACTGAATAGTGATGTTCAAATTACTAATTTTACCCTCACAATGGAGAAGGACCAAATTCAAGATGATGTGTATTTTAGTCAAGAAAAAGTCAAAAATCCTAAAGGTGCATGTGTGTTGCATGTGACAGTTTCAAATAAAAATAATAATTTTAGTTTCCTTATAAGGACCTACAAAATAAAAATAAGTAACCAAAACATGGTGTGATGGTGGGTTTAAATTTTATATGGATGAGAATAAATTTTATATTCCATTTCCATTGTTAATTTCTTATTTATCATGTTAATTTTTCTTCGGTACAATATATAATTTATTTTGTATTTTCTATATTTTTTTATTTTTGTCTATTTTTGAGTTTTTATTGTATAATCATAGCATCATCAATTGACGAATTTGACTCAAAAGAAAAGTGAACATTACAATGGAAATGGTAAATGTCAAGGTAATATTTTTTTTATTTTTGTTTAATTTTTAGTTTTTATCGTATAATCATAGCATCATCCATTGGCATCTCTAATGTCAGGGTAATATTGTATAATCATAGCATCATTAATATGGTAAATGTATAATATTTGACATTAGAGATGCCAATGGATCAAGTTCCACATAAGTTTACCTTCACCCTAACCTGATACTCCAATGCTACCCAACTTAACACTATTACCCTAAGCCATACCTAGACCCTATGGCTGCGTTTGGAAACGATACAAATGCAGTGTAAATCCTGGTTCAGGGTAAATTTGCACTCTGGTTCACTTTTTGCCTGTGTTTGGCAATATTACATTTATGCATTGACAAATGACAGAAAACACATTTTCCAATGCATATTTACATTGATAATAAGATGTAAAAATACATCAATAAAAAAGAAATAAATTTTCATGTCGCAGGCCAGGCTGGCCCGTAGGCCAACCCTTGGCCCAAGACGGGCCATGGACTGGGCCAAAGCTATTTTTGCCTATTTATTTAAAAAAATTGAAAAAAAAACCTTAAAAAATTTTTTATATGATTTTTGATGTATACAATTGCTTATATATACAATAATTAAATAAATTAGTATAATAAATTTTAAAAAAATTGTTTATTTTAATAGTATATTATATTATATATATAAATATATATATTTATAAAATTTATAAATATTATTATTATATATATATATATAATATAAATAGTATATATGGGTCATGATGGGCCGTGCCGCGGTCTGTACTGGGTCGGGCCGCAGGCTGGGCCATGCGGGCCATGGGCACCACGGCCCACTTGATCATGCCTCTCTTTTCCTCTCAGTTTTTCTCTATTTTAAACTCGTGCTTCTCTTTTCCTCTCGGTTTTTCTCTATCTTTTCTTCTTTATGTGCAATAATAAATTTCTGCTAGTTTCCTTTTATTTTCCTAATTAGAGTAAGTGTATAGTTTTCATACATAGATTTGGTGTATGGTGTATGGTGATCAGGAAGAGATATAGTGAAAGAGAGAGAGAGAGATTATGACTAGGGAAGAAAATGGGTCTAGATTGTCATTTTCTAAATTTAAAAACAA
This sequence comes from Nelumbo lutea, assembly GCF_056320005.1. Lineage (NCBI taxonomy): Eukaryota > Viridiplantae > Streptophyta > Magnoliopsida > Proteales > Nelumbonaceae > Nelumbo > Nelumbo lutea. Next base: position 17,047 of record NC_142685.1, read on the forward strand.
AGCATGCAAGAAAGGATTACGAGTTTTAAATATAAACCCTAAGGCTGCACTTGTTTTAAGTGTAAATTCGAATTTGGAAAATTTGATCCCGGTTTAGTGATCAATGGAAAATTGAACCCGGGTATTTTAGAAATTTTCTCACATGTTGTTTGGTTGTTCCGATGTAAAAGTGAAACTCTAAAACTCTGCTCTGCTCTAACTCTGAAACTCTACTCTGCTCTGAATCTTGTCATGGATCCCTGTTCTGCTCTGCGAGGAAGAAAGAGAGAAGAGCATCTGAAGCGCACTTCAAGCTATGTTCTGGTTCAACATTCAACACGAATTTGATCCCATCCCTCCCTTCCGACATTCGTCGGATTTTCTACTTCGATTCTGATCTCATTGTGGTCAACAACGTGGCTAAGCTCTAGGAAATCAATCTAGGCACCCACATTCGGGGTGCACCCGAGTACTACCTCGCCAACTTCCCCATCTACTTCAACGATAAGTTCTGGTTCGACCAATTTTTCTCCCAAACATTTCGAGGCTGAGAGTCGTGTTATCAATACTGGTGTGATGGTCATCAATATCCACAAATAGAGGGAAGGGAAATACACAGAGAAGCTAGAATCATGGATGAGGATTGAAAGCGACAAGCGTATATACAAGTTGGGCTCCATGCCTCCATTTCTACTGGTCTTTGCCAGAGATGTAACAGGGGTGAACAGGTGAAACCAGCAAGATCTTGGTGGGAATAATCTAGAAGGTTTGTGTAGGGATCTGTACCCCGGGCAGGTGAGTCTATTACACTGGAGTGGAAGGGGAAGCCATGATTGAGACCGGACTCAAGGTGACCGTGTCCGTTGATAGCTTGTGGGTGCCCTATGCCGTCCTTGTTGGAGAAAAGCAGAGAGCACAGAGAGGAAGAAAGAAGAAGAAGAGAAAAGGAGGAGAGCAAGATTACTCCGTTTCTTGGGACAAGTGCTTGAAAGTATGGCAGGCGTTAGATCTCCGTTGATTGGAGTCCATGAAAGCACACGAAAATGCCATAAACGTCATTACTATTTCTGTCGACGGAACCGTTTACACAACCGGAGCAGACAAATGCAGGGTATGGGGAAGAACGTTAGGAGAGAGACAAAGAAGAGCAGGCAAGAGAGAAGGAGAAGGGGAGAGAGAGAGCAAGCGATGTAATTTTACACTGATTTTCGGTGTAAAATTACATGTTTACCAAATACCTACAAAATCAAATCGGGGTGCAAGGTATACCCCGATTTGATTTTAGACCTCTACGAAACAAGGACCACAGAATTTGGTAGAGAGAAAGAAGAGGCAAGGAAAAAGAGAAGCATCAAAGCATATCATCAGGATGACTTGTTACTGTTCATACACATTTCCTTTCCAAGGTGATTTTTTTTTTCTTTTTCACCATTTTTTACACATGTTTAATACCATATTCATTACCAACACTGTCCTAATCAGTTAAGTTTCTTTTCCGGCAACATTAACAATCACTCCCGTGCTCAGCACAGGTTACTCCGCCAGTATCAAATTACAAGAATAAGTGGGATCAAGACCCAGCAGACCAGGCGTAGCAAAGCCTGAACCCAACTTGGGTGGAAGAATTAAAACTCAATAGACCAGGCGTAACTTGGGAGGAAGTAGTAAAACTCTCTCTCGATCAAGACCCAACATACCGGGCGTAGCAAAGCCTGAACCCAACTTGGGTGGAAGAAATAAGCCAATGTTTGTAAAATTTCCCCCACCCCATTAAATCTTATCTTTCCTGTTAAATTTCTTACAAGCCCTTTTGATATTAGGCTATAGATTAGATATCCTAATCTAAACATGACCTAGACCCAAACCTAAAATTGCCAATCCGAACCTAGAGAAAATTTCTATGCAAATGCATTTATTTGCTGGTTAAAAATATGTAAAAGTTGGGAGGGCCGGCCTTTTTTTTTTTTTTGGTAATAACACATTTTAACTGTGAAAATAAAAGGCAAAGTGCAAGGCTTTGACAAAACTTTTTAGGTGAAAGGAAGATAAAACATGAGATTGATTGGAGGCCGCCGGCCCTCTATTATGCATTTGAAAGTAATGTCTAGGTCTGAGATCAAGCTGCTGCTCCTCCATCATTTGACGGCAATCCTGCAATTTCTTTTAGTGGTTTCCACATGAATCTCCTCCTGTGTATTCACGTTGATCCAATTAGAATGATCATTTATGAATAAAGGAGAGAAGCTTGCAAAACAGATACTAATGAAATGTGGCGGGAGATATGTCAACGGATAGATCCCGGTCTAACTCAAATTTATCAAGGGGAAGGGTTGACCGTGGGTATTCTTAAATAGACGTGAACAACCATTTGATCTGGTAAAGTGATGATGATACCAGTAGGCGGGACCAGCATAATGGTATGCATGGTTTTCAAAACCGGACTGGACTGGATGGTCGGACCGGAAAAACTGGGAACCGGTCAGGTGACCAATTCCGTTTTACCCAAAAACTGGATTTCCCCCAAAACCGTTGATTTTGGTCAGCAAACCGCTGAACCGGGCAGTTAACCATTTGAATTATTCGAACAATTTTGACCGTTTTTTATTTTTGTCAGAACGGGCCAAGCTTTCGGTTCAAATGATCAGACCGTTCAACCCGTTAACTGGACCCCTGACCAGTTTGGTCACCGGATCGGTTTTAAAAACCATGATGGTATGTATCCGGTCTCCCAAGACTTCGGATGGGTTAGCATAGCCAGACGGCCCAGATCAACATAACAGTAGAGTGGCCAAGAAAACGTTTTAAGTCATTTAGACCCCTCCTAAGATGATCCAACAGCATCTTTTGCAGCCACTTTTTTTAGCCTGATCAGATCATCTTGTCCAGCCACTTTGGTTGATATATAATAGATTGTTTTGATGTAATATGTTAAAGAAAGAAGCATACCAGTTTCCACATTCCGCGATGACCTTCACCTTGGGTCGGAGACTGGGAAGCAGAGCAAGGAACTGTAATTCTGATTTGGACAAGACCTAAATTGGATTGACGGGTATTATTGGGTACACAAAAATTAGTGTTTTCAAAAGAGAGGAAATTATTAATATTTTAAAGTAGCAATACCTTAGCCTCAATTATCCACAGCACAAGACCTCTAGCGTCAGGAGGCAATAGAGAAAGCCTGTAATCAACTTCTGGTGGGAAATACCACCTGGCAATGGGCTGTTTTCCTACGTGCGCCTGCATTGCCATTTATTTTTAGATAGATATATCATCATCTAAGCTTTGTCCTAGCTACATAGGGTCTGTTACATCAATCCTGTTCCGCCATTAGTTTGAGGGCACATATATAGCAAGTGTAAAAGTATTGGGTAAAGATAAAAGTATAGTATATCATTAAACAGATTTAACTTTTACGACCTAATCCAAAACAATGCAAATATCTTTATTATGCATTTTATATTGCATTTATAACTTTTTTATTTAGATAAAAAATAATAATTTGTATAGTATTTTCCATGTAACTTAATATGAATAATGTCATATATGCATGTACAAATAAATAAAGTGTTGGGGGGCTTGGTCGGGGGTCTATAATTGGATTAGGGTATTAAAAAGAGACCCTAGTAAATATTTTGCCAATGTCACCCTGCATCCAACACCTTTAATTCTCGGAACCGCATAGTCAACTTTTGTTGGTGCTCGTTTTTTCTTTGGATCCATGTGTATCCAATTTGTTGGAAAAAAAAGGAAGGGCGACTTTAAAGATGAGGAACTAGAGTCAACTCAAACATGTCACAACTATAAGCACGAAAACAAAAGGAAGACTCCTAGGATGGTGGAAGTATAAATAGAGAAGAATGAATCAATCAGATGCAGATCAAAATGAAGAAAAAAAAGACTGGATATTGGAAGTTTGAGTAGGGACGCCAATGGGTCAGGTTAAACGGAAACCCAGCTTTACTCGAGTTTAGCGTTAGGTTTGGGTTTTGCAACTTCAACCAGAGTTGAGTTCAGGTTAGGTTTGGGTTTTGCTGCCCTGACCCATTGCACCATGATACTCCAACGTATAGAGGGTATTATTCCTCATTTGGTATGACTTCTAACCCCATACCAAGTTTAGGATTTCTTCTTTCATTATAGAGGAAGTGACACCTTGTAACCTATAAATCAAATTCCAACTAACATTAGTGCTCTAAAATATGTTTATAAATTACAATTGAAAGACTATGAATCGGGTCAGATCAGATCAGTATTGGACTATTGGGTTGAATCCTCCAAGGTCGGGTTGAGTTAAGAAACTACAAATTATTAAGTCAGTTTGGGCTGTTTTAGGGTGAAGGAAGACCAAGCCCACAGAGCCAGGAATTTTTTACGAGGGGAGCCAACAGTTGGGATAGGAAGTAGGGGAAGGGGAAATATACATGAAAGAGTATAATATAAGTGGGGATTTCTGGCCACCGGGGGCAGGGGCCATGGCTCCCTTAGGTCTCCCTGGCTCTGCCCCTGGCTACAGCTTGGGCTTAACCCAACCACAGCCCATACCCTAGGCTGGGCTTTGGACCTGAAATATTGTCCTAGGCCTGTCCCACACATTTCTAGGCCTGATCCCAATTAAGCTAAAAATGATGACTAGAAATGGCAACAGGGCTACACAGCCAGGTTTTGCACACCCCGTCCTTGACCCCGAACTCAAATACCTCACTCCATTCCCCAATGGAGCTAGAAATCTCAACCCGTCCCTGTGTGGAACGAGGATTCCCAAATTTGCCCCACCCCACTGCAATCATTCCCAAATTTACGTCATCACGGTTTGACCTCCGATTGGACCTCGATTGAATCTTTGACCTGTGAACCTCTCCCTCTTCCGGGTCGATGCCCGATCCAATTCTCTGAACATTGGTTTATTCTGGTGTTTTTTATGACATTTTGTTCTATAGCAAATCTGAGGAAGACCATCTGAAGCATCTAAGAGCAACCTTAGAAATTCTATGAAACCATAGGGGTCTATAGCAAATCTGAGGAAGACCATCTGAAGCATCTAAGAGCAACCTTAGAAATTCTATGAAACCATAGGTTGTATGCCAAATTCAGCAAATGCCAGTTAAGGAGGTTGGCTACCTGGGTCACATAATTTCTCAACATGAAGTTTCCGTGGACCAAAAGAAGATCCGAGCAATTATGTCCTAGCCGAGGCCTAAAACCAGCAAGGAATTTAGAGGGTTTTTGGTCTAACCAGATATTGTCGAAAATTTATCAGGGGATATGGGCAAATAGCAACTCCATTCACCAGGTTGCTCAGAAAAAAAAATGGGTGAGGGTGGGATTCTCAAGCAGAAGAAGCCTTTGAAGCACTGAAGGAAGCCATGACTATGACTCCGTTCCTAGATCTCCCATACTTCAACCAACTATTCACATGAGAATGTGATGCTAACAGATAAGGGTTGGGAATTGCCCTCTCACAGGAAGGTAAGTCAATATCTTATTTCAACATGGCTCTTACTGGGCAAGCCTTACACCTTTCCACTTATGATAAAGAGTTGCTAGCAGTAGTGGCTGCAATCAAAAAGTGGAGGCCCTATTTGCTGTTTGCTGGGAACTCGAAAACTAACCACACCCACACAACAGTGATTGCTCAACAAGTTAATCAGTTACGACTAATGAGATCAAGTACTGCCATGGAAAACAAAATGTTATAGCAGATGCACTCTCTAGACAAGCTAAAGGAGAAATAACAGCTATCTCTATGCAAGTACCTGGATGGATTGAATAGTTGAGGAAGGAAGTTTCTGAATACCCTATCACTAGAAGATAATTGCTGTAATTATCAGCCAGTATTCTTCCCCCATATATGAATGGAGGTCAGGATTGGTTTGGAAGCAAGGCCGGGATAGTATTGAGCCCCACCTCCAATTTCAGGAGGAGGCTATACGAGGAAGCTCATGAGACACCCACAGGTGGGCATTCGGGTTATCAGAATACAATAGAAAATAAACAGAGTTTGTTCGTGAAAAGGGATACAGGAAGGAAATCAGATGATGGGTGAAGGAGTGTGACACCTGCCAAAGAAACAAGATTGAGAATGTCCCGACCCCAGGGTTACTACAACCACTGTCCTCCCAACCCAAGCAAGGACAGACATTTCATTGGACTTTATAGAAGGGCTCCCATCCTGGTAATCGACAGTTCATCAAATACGGGCATTTCTTGTCCCTAGCTCACCCCTACACTACAAAGGAAGTGGCTCAAGTTTTCATTGAAGGAGTATTCAAGTTGCATGGGTTACCCAAATCCATAGTGAGTGATAGAGACCCTACATCAGCAGGAACTTTTAGGGAGAACTATTTTTAGACCCAAGGAACCAAGCTCAATATGAGCTCTGCTTATCACCCCCAGTCTGATGGACAAACTGAGGTCTTCAATCGCACTCTAGAGACCTACCTCAGATATTTTTCCATCACTCAACCTCACACATGGATCAAATGGTGATAAGGGAAGGACCAGAAGAATCTTTCAAGTCGGTGAATGGGTGTTCTTTTGGCTTCAACCTTACAGGCAGAGTTCGATGGTTTTAAGAAAATCACAAATACTTTCAACTCACTATTCGGACCCTTCCAAATCATTGAGAAAATAAGGACCATTGCATAAAGGTTGGAATTTCCGTCGGACAGCAAGATACATCCAGTTTTTCATGTTTCTTGGTTGAAGGCTAAGGTGGTGGGAAACTAAATCCCAATCCCTGCAACCAAACTCGGTTGCTATCCAATGCAAACAAATGGTTAAGAAGAAGAACAAGGAAAGCCACTGAAGTTCTTATGGAATGGGAAGGAATGGGTTCAGAAGATGCCACATGGAAAGACTAGGTCGAATTACAGAAGAAGTTTCCTAGATGCAGCCTTGAGGACAAAGCCGATAGCAAGGGGGAGGAATGATACAGCTCGCTAGAGATGAACAGGTGGCGGTCCACGGGGGAAACCCTCTGTTTTCCCTTGTTCCTCCCTGCTCTTGATGAACCTATCTAGGCGCCCTAATGGTGATTTGTTCAAGAGATCACCAAACTCTCCTTTACTCTCTTTCTTGACTGAATATTCGATATCCTCATTTAATAATGGTGTCTCCTTAAATAGGAGATTACAAGAGTCCTAATCTTAGGGAGTCTCCTTGCTGAATAGGGAGACTTCCAATTCTATCTTGCTAAGGATAAGATAAACTAATCCTAATCTGATAAAAAGATAAACTAATCCTAATCTGATAACAAGATAAACTAATCCTAACCTGATAATAAGATAAACTAATCCTAATCCGATAACTTACTAACAAGATAAGATAAGAGCAATAGAATAAGATAAGAACAAGCAAGATGATCTAATCTAATCTGGCAGTGGGTCAGGTTCCTGTTGCTGCCGACGGCGATGGTACGCCTTTCCAAGGAATGTGTCCATAACATTTTCCCCCATCCCATCCCAATAAAACCAAACAATGGAAACGTAATTTTTTACACTTTCTCATCCCATCCCATCCCACCCAAATCTTCCCACAAACCAAACGGAGCCTAAACCGCCCCAAGGTAACAAACGTGATTAATTGCTTGGAATTGTTAAAAACTGGAGAGACCCTTGACAACTCGGCACTTTATTGCTCTCTTCCAAGGAACTAAGCTTCATTTTTTTCCATCAATAATATCTAGTATCTACTATTCTACTGTACCAAATATAAGTTTTTGAAATGAAGGTTTGAGTTCAAGTGTCACTTTCTGTGTATTTGTTTAATTAGGTAGTTTAGCAAAGGTTTTGTTTTTGTTTTTTTTTTTTGAAGATAAATAAAGAAAAAAAAAAGTTATTACTGAAAAGAGTTTACAGCTCATAGGGTGACAACTGACAAGAGGTCACCCCCAAGAAACAGTCGGAAAAAAAAAAAAAAAAAACAGACTTAAAACAAATTACATCAGAACCCAGAAAATTAAGCATTCAAAGAGCTCCAAAAGTCTGCCCCAAAATCTTCTTTCTTTAGTCCTTGAAAATCTGGCAGGATTAACACCCAACCTATGACTGGTGAACTGATTCGAGCCACCACCTCTTCCCAACTTTTTTTCTTCTTCTCAAAGATTATTTTATTTCTTTCCTTCCAAACTTCCAAGCACTCCGCGAATGGAATGCATCTCCACAACTGGATCAACTTCCACCATGTTTCTGATCAAAATTGAGTACATTGACTTGACTGTAAATTTCCCATCCTTGCATTCCTTCCAACACCTTCTATCATCTACTAACGGATTGATTTCCGAGGACTGCAACTTGGACAGCAGCTCCACACATTCCTCCATCTCCCTGTCAAGTAAAGGTCTTCTGAAGTTTGGTGTCCATACCACAGAACCATTTGAGACTTCATAACAATCAGAATAGGTACAGCCTTCCAACCCAATATGTACAGCCTTGGATAGATTTCACAGAGACTCCCTAACCCAAACCAATCATCCTCCCAAAATCTAATGCTGGAACCATTCCCGACCCTCCAGTAATAATGAGAAACCATTAAAGAATTAGAACTTGTTATCCCTTTCCACACACAAACCCCATAAGAATGTCTTACTTCCTTCGAATCCCACCCAAAGTTCACTACCCCATATTTCCCAGCCACTACTCTCCTCCATAAAGCCACCTAGCCACTACACCCCTTGTTTTAGGTTCTTCGGTGTTATGAGAATTTCTGATGTCTGGGAGATCTCTGATAGAGGTATTTGACCATCATTTGGTGGCATCTTCAACCTCTGGTGCTGTTTGTAGAGACCTCCCAAGATCACATGACACTCTTGGTGCTCAGTTTACTTGGTCTGTACTGTTTAGTCCAGTGGTGCTTTTTGTTTGCTCTTGTCTTTCTGGTTCTTGTGTTGAATCTTTTAGTTGTTGTTTAGATTGTGTTGTTTTTCGTAACCTGAGCATTCTTCGATGAAGTTTAGCTATTTAGTGTCAAAAACCAAAACTCTGGCCAAGAATAAAACAGTTTTGAATTTATCAAAAAGCATAAATTAGTACACCCCTAACCATTGTTAAATGCTGCTCATCATCAGTCAAATTTATAATTTAATAAAGGCTTCTATGGTACCTAAGAGTCACAATGTCAAAAACAATTATAACCAATCAACCGGTATCATAAAAGTTATAAGTGGTAACGAATTCATCAAAATTAATGGAGGTGATTATATTTATATGATGACAGAAAGGTATAATCTATACTAAAGTCTAAAAGGCAGTTGTCTATATCAGTTTACTTACTTTACTTCCCAGTCCCTTTAAAATTTTGTGTTTTTGTCAAGAATAGAAAATTTACAGAGGGGGAAGAGGAAGAGAAATGACAAGAGAAGGGAGAGAGGGAGAGAGGGAGAGAGAGAGAGAGAGAGATTCGAAGAAAATTGCATCTGTATTCTGTTTTCTTACTCTGTAGCTCATTACAATTTATAGGTATTTCTTCAACATCTTACAACCGATGACTTCAACTATTTAACAATTTGACATCTCAGCTAACTAACTAACTAACCAACTGAAGATCCAGAATTCGGTTTCATGACAATTGCCTCCCTCTCAAACAATCCTTGTCCTCAAGGATTGAAATTAGGGAACTAAGAATTGATAAAGGTCCAATCTTCCCATGTAGCTTCCTCAGGACTGAGGTTGGACCATTGAATGAGGACTTGGATGGCTGCTCCTTTGTTGCGCTTGACCATCCTCCAATCCAACACAACTACTGTTTCAATTTTGAATTGCTCATCAGAACATACCAATGGTAATGTGGGACAGGAATTCCCATTTGAACCCACCTTCTTTTTCAATGGAGAAATGTGGAAAACTGGGTGGACTTGGAAGCCCAGAGGCAATTGAAGCTTATAAGCTACAACTCCAACTTTCTAAATAACTTGATAACAACCATAATAATTGGAGGTTAATTTGAGGTTGCTTCGGATGGCTATAGAGGTCTGTTTGAAGGGTTGTATTTTGAGATACACCCAGTCACCCACTTCTAGAGTCCTTTCTGATCTATGCTTGTCAGCAATCAGCATAATACTTCATGCGTTGCTGGGCCTTAGTGAGTTGGTCTTTAAGTGTGTAGAGAAGATGGGCCGAATGGCCCATAGGCTGTTACTGTATATTATCTTTATGTTCTTCTCTGTAATGGGCCTTATTCTGGGCCCATACTCTTTTATGTTCCTCTTTTCTAATTTCTTGTCCAACTAAAGACCTCTCTTGTAATTACTAAAAGATTAACTTAATAAAAGTGTATTAGAGAGTTAGAGGGAATTTATGTTCGAACTCCTCATCCTCTAACTCTTCTTGCCACAGCTCTCTCTTCTTCTCTAATCTTCTCTTGCTAGTTTTCTTTGTTTCAAACACAGTCCCTACTTCTAGGACTGTTTTTCAACTTGGTATCAGAGCAGGCCACTGCTTGGCGTGTCCCTCATGTGGTTCTAGTCCAGCCAACTACATGAGGAGGTTCTAGGGCTGAGAGTTTACAGTCATCCGCCTGATTCTTGGAGGTCATTGGAGGGTTCCCAAGCTTCTACACACTTGGAGAAGGGTTCGGTGACCAGGAAGAATCAGAGAACAAGTTGCTTTGCCTAATTTAAAATCAGAGAAAAGAGTTTTCGAAGTCATCCAAGAGGACAAGTGTTCGGCCTGGTTTATTGTTCAAACCAGAGACTCTCTTACTGTAAGTCTTTGCTCAGTTGTTTCTGGGTTAATTTTTTCACTGTTCTGGACTGTTAAAAGGCCGAAGTTTCTTTGGAAACAGTACAGCTATTCGGCTATCCTCTGGTCTGTTTTAATCCAGAGATTTCTGGGTTATTTTTCATTTCTTTTCTGGACTGTCAAGTAGCCGAAATACCCCTGGAATCACTGCTGCTGAGAATGCTTCATTCGGCCACTGTTGTTGGACTGCTCCTACCCAGAAATTTCTGGGTTGCTTTGGAGGCCCTATTCGGCTGATTATTGAGTTGGGAAGTTGCTGAGACTGTTAAAACTAAGTGGTACTAGTCTCATCTTCATTCCAGCCCCTTCTTGAAGGCTGAAACAGTAAACAATGCCCTATACTTTGAAGGCTGAAACAGTAAACAGTGGGCTGTTAACCTGGCTCTAATACCATGAAACAGTAAAGAAAAAACTATCACCGAACTTTGCATGATGGATTTCTCAAACTTTGAAAACAAGAAATTACAAAAGAGGAACATAAAAGAGTATGGGCCCAGAATAAGGCCCATTACAAAGAAGAACATAAAGATAATATACAGTAACAGCCTATGGGCCATTCGGCCCATCTTCTCTACAAAGTGTTTGCATCATGTGTTGTCTTTCCTTTAACACTGCTTCAACTGGAGTTTGGATCAAATCAGGAGCAGAAAGATGAGGAGAAAACCCACAAGGGACCTGGAACGGAGTCATGTTATTGGTAGTATGAAATGTTGAATTGTACCACCATTCTGCTAGAGATAACCACTTACACCAAAGCTGTGGCTTGTGAAATGTCATGCATCAATTGCATCTATGGTAATTTTCAAGACATTGGTTCAGCCTCTCTGCTTGGACATCAGTTTGAGAGCGGTATGCAGTGCTTAATTGTAGATGTACTCCCACAAGCTTGAACAACTCTTTCCAAAAGAGACTAGTTGTTAGGTAACTGCCTAACTCAGGGCTTCTCGAGGAAGCCTACCTCCTGAAACGAGAGAGAGAGAGAGAGAGAGAGACTGAATTCCCAGAATCAATGTTCACTCTTATGGATTTCCTTTATTTATAGCACTCAGTTACAATTCTGTTATCCCAGCCTCTCACTTGTCCAGTTTATTAGAGAGAGAGGCTGAATTCCCAGAACCAATGTTCACTCTTATGGATTTCCTTTCTTTATTTATAGCACTCAGTTACAATTCTGTTATCCCAGCCTCTCACTTGTCTAGTTTGTTATGTAGTTTGTTCGAGTGGTTGGCTTTCAGTTAAATTACTTAAAGGCTAGCGTGGCCTTTTCTTGTACACTTGTCCCTCTGTTCCACTTATTTGTGTCTTACCAGTCCCTCCTCCCTTGAAAGAGACCTTGCCCTCAAGGTCAAGATGTGGGAATCTATTCTGTACGTCCAAGTAAGGCTCCCAAGTTGCATCTTCAAGTGGGAGACCTGACCATACCACCAATGCCTCTGGTTCGATGTGATGCCCTTTGCATATCCACCTGAAATCTGTTATCTAGGTGGGCTCAGTTTGAACTTGGCCATCTTCAAGAATGATGGGAGGGTGGTTGTTGTTATTGCTCCCGCTTTCGGCCATTTCTTTAATAGAGATACATGAAATACGGGGTGCAATTTTGACATCGCTGGAAGGTCAAGTCTGTATGCCACGGACCCAATGCGTTCCACAATCCAAAATGGACTGAAGTACCTTGGGCTTAGTTTGTTCCACTCGCAACCTGCTACTAAAATTTGATTGTATGGTTGTAGTTTAAGGAAGACTTGATCCCCAACCTGGTACTGGACGGCCTATGCTTTCTGTTGTAAGAGTCCGTCATCCATTGTTGGGCTCGACAGAGGTGGGATTTGAGATCTTCGAACACCCGCTGGAGGAGTTGGTCTTCCACTGCTACTACTGCTATAGACCCTTTCTCATATGGGAGTAGGGTAGGTGGGTCCCATCCATATAGAGCCCTGAATGGAGTCATTCCTATTGCACTGTGATACATGGTATTGTACCACCATTCCGCCCAATGAAGCCACTTGAGCCACTGATGTGGACTATCCCCTGCATAGCACCTTAGATAGGTTTCCAAACTCCGGTTGATCACCTCAGTTTGCCCATCTGTTTGAGGATGGTAGCTGGTTGATTTGAAGAGTTTCACTCCCTGTAACCGGAAAAGCTCTGCCCAAAAACGACATAAAAATTGGGTTTCCGTCTGAGACAATGAAGTTAGGGGTACCATGCAGTCGTGCCACCTCCTTAGTAAAAAACTCAGCCACCATTGAAGCTGTAAAGGGGTGGGAGAGAGGGAGAAAATTGTAATATTTGGTGAATCTATCAACAACTACGAGAAGGACAGACTTGCCATAGAAAAGGGGGAGCCCCGTTATGAAGTCCATGGATATATCAGCCCACACTTGTGTAGGAATTGAAAGTGGTTGTAGTAGACCTGCTGGACACTGGGTATCAGCCTTATTTTTCTAGCAAATGACACATTCGGCTATGAATTTTTGGACCGAATTCCGCATGCCTTTCCAATGGAATTGGGTGGCTAGTCTCTTGTAAGTGCACAAAATTTCTGAGTATCCTCCTGCTGGTGATGAGTGGAACAATTCAAGAAGCTACTGAATATGGGCTGAATCCTGTGGTATCACCAATCAACGTTTATACAGCAAGTTATTCTCCATTGTGTACCCTAGGTGGTTGTAGGGTCCTCTTGGACCTGTGAACACAGCTTGCTCAGTTGTGGGTGTCTTTTAGCTTCTTCCCTTAATTGATTCATGAAGGAACACGTTGGGGCCATGAGAAGTAATGGAAATAGTTGTGGTTGGCGTGACAGTGCATCTACGACCTTGTTAGCGTGCCCTGCCTTGTATTCAATGACATAATCGTAGCCGAGTAATTTGGCTATCCATCGCTTCTGTTTCGGGGACAATATTGAATGCTCCAACAGAAATTTCAGGCTATGGTGGTCAGTTCGTATGATGAACCTCCTCCCTAGAAGGTAGGGTCGCCACCGCTGAACTGCGAGAACAATTGCTATCAGTTCTCGTTCGTATACTGACTTGGCCCATTTTTGTGCTGTCAATGCTTTGCTAAAGAACGCTAGTGGCCTTCCTTCTTGCATGAGAATTGCACCCACTCCTTGGCTTGATGCATCACATTCAATGATGAAGTCCTTCGAGAAATTTGGAAGTGCGAGTGTCGATGGGGACGAGATAGTTGTTTTGAGTGTCTCGAAGGCCTGTTGGGCCTCCCTAGTCCAACAAAATCCATTCTTCTTGAGTAAACTTGTCAAGGGGGCAGCAATCAGTCCATACCCTCTGATGAATCACCAGTAGTACCCTGTTAGACCCAAGAAGGCCCGTAACTCCTTAACATTTTGAGGTTGGGGCCAATTTATCATGCTTGAGATCTTTTCCGGGTCTGCCGCTACAGTGCCATTTTCGACTACGTGCCCCAAGTAGTGTACTTGAGTCTGTCCGAATGGGCACTTTGACTCCTTTGCAAAGAGTTTATGAGTCCTTAGTAGTTCCAAAGTGATTTGTAGATGCACTAGGTGTTCGTCCCATGTAGTGCTATATACAAGTATATCATCAAAAAAAACTAGTATAAATTTCCGCAAATGGGGTCGAAATATGTCATTCATAAGTGCTTGGGACATAGCTGGCGCATTGGCCAACCCAAACAACATCACCAAAAACTCATAATGCCCATCGTTTGTACGAAAGGCGGTCTTGTGGATGTCACCACTGTTTTAAAGTCCCCTTCAACCAGAAGCTACTCCACACCCATTTCTTTTGCAAGAATTCTTCCTTGTATTGCAGCTAACAGCTCTACCCTAATAGAGTTACCAACACCTAAAGGGACAGAGTATAGTAAGACAGCCTCTCCAATCTCATTCCTCAGTACACCTCCCAAACCAGAGGGACCCAGGTTGCCCTGACTAATTTGATCAAAATTCAGCTTCAAAGAACCGCGAGGAGGGGGGGGTCAGCTTGTCATTACCTCTATCTTTGAGGAGGAACAACTTGCTACTGATAACCAATCCCTCCAACAGTCAATAAAGGAGAAATGATCAAACAAATCCAAAGTCTTTAACCAATGTATTGCCCTATACAAAATGCAGTCCTTCAAGGCCTGATTGCTTCTCCCCTTTTCCTGGAAGATCCTAGCATTCCTTTCTTCCCAAACTATCCATAACAAGGCTGCTCGTGCACACCTCCACATTTTCCTTCCTCTTTTATGGGGCCAATAGAACATAGAAGGGTTAAATATTGCACTTACTTCTGTTGGCATATCCCATCTACACCCAAACAAAGATAGAACCTAAACTCATAGTTCTATAGTGATACTACAAGATAAAAATAAGTGATAACAATCCCACCATGAGATCTGCAAAGAGTGCACCAGTTTGGAGAAATACATAGGAAGGGTCTTCTCTTTTGTAGGTTATCCATCGTGGTTACTTTACCATGCCACAGTTCCCAACACAAAGCCATAACCTTGGGGGGAGACTTCTTTGGGAAACTTTGCTAAGAGGAGGTTTGGCACAAGAAATTAAAAAAGGAACCACAAGAAAAAGACCCATTAGGGTGAATGGCCCAAATCCTCTTATCAAGCTTTAAAGGATCCAACCAAACCTTATCGAGGAAACCAAGAAGAGCAGACAAACAATCAATTTCATCCTCCCTTAACCCTCTACGGAAACCAAGTCTTAAGACAAAGACGACAAATTTAAAACTGAAGGAAGGAATTTTGCAATCACCTCTTTTTTATACAAAGAAATAGAGTACAAGGACAGAAAAAGGTCTTTTAGGGGAAGATCTCCCACCCAAATGTCCTCCCAAAACCGAATAGAATTACTAGAACAAGCAGCATACTTTATACAACTTAGGAACTGCAGAAGAATTTTGTGAATTGCTTTCCAAGGTGTTGCAAGGTTAGCCCTCCTTGAAGCACCAGCATCCCATCCACTCTCTGAGCATCGATGAATACTCTTCACCACTTCGTGCCACAACCTATCTCGCTCCATAGGCCACCTCCACAACCACTTCCCTAACAAGGCTGAATTCTTCTTAAGCACATTCCCAAGCCCTAATCCTCCTTCCTCTTTGCTTCTACCCACAACCTCCCCACTGATTAAGTGATCTTTTTTACCTTCACCTGGTTCCCAAAGAAAATCTCTCATTAATTTTTCCAGTATATTCGCTCCCCTAGATGGTATCCTAAAGACAAAGAGGCAATAAGTAGGTAGGTTCGCAAGGGTAGCTCTTATCAAGGTGATCCTCCCACCCAAAGAGATGTAATTTTTCTTCAACACAGCTAATCTCTTTTCAAACTTCTCTATAACTAGGGTCCAGAACCTACTCTCCTTAGGGTTTGCCCCTAACGGCAGCCCTAAATAGGACAAAGGACAGGTAGAAATGGAGCACTGAAGACAATTTGCAATAGCCTCAACCACATCAAAGTCCAAATTGACTCCAGCAACGCAACTCTTTTCTAAATTGATTTTCAAATTGGACACTACTTCAAAGGTTTTAATCAATTCTTTCAAGTTTCCCACCTTCTCACTAAAACCACCACCACAGAAGATCATCAAGTCATCCACAAACTGCAAATGCTACTGAAATTTGGTTTGTGCCTATTCTCCATCCCTTTATCACATCTTCTCTATCAGCCCTTGTGATAATTCAACTGAACACATCAGCTACCAAGGTAAAGAGAAAAGAAGAAAGTGGATCCCCTTGTCTAATACCCCTACTAGCTGGAAAAAAATCCCTTACCACCCCATTTACTAAGATGGAGTAGTGACAAGAGCTAACACAACCAAACATCCAACCACACCATATTTCCCCGAACCCACACTTCCTCAAAACCTCTACTAGAAACTGCTAGTCCACCAAGTCATAGGCTTTCTCAAGATCGAGCTTACATACAAAGCCTTTTTGCTTAGACCTCTTCATCTCCTCCACACATTCGTTGGCAACTAGGATCTGATCAATTATTTGTCGTCATTGGATGAATGCCCCTTGGGCCTGACTAATAATGGAGGGAAGGATTTCTTTAATCCTCAAAGACAACACCTTTGCCAAGATTTTATAGATACTAGTCACCAAACTAACTGGCCTGAAGTCTTTACGATGGATGGCATCAGATTTCTTTGGAATTAGAGCCAAGAAAGTAGCATTAATGCCCCGACTGATTATATGCTTATCTACAAACTCATTAAAAACCTCACAAAGATCATTTTTTATCACATCCCAACAATCTTGGTAAAAGGCCATTGTAAAACCATCTGGGCCTGGAGCTTTGGATCTATCCATTAAGAATACCGCCTTCTTAATCTCTTCTTCCTCAAAAATTCTTTCCAGCCACCTAACTTGATCTTCATCCAGACTTGGCCAATCTATCCCTTCCAATTCCAACCTCTCACCCAAGGGTCTTCTATAAATCGATTTGAAGTGATTCACAAACTTCCTAGCAATATCTTCCTGATTAGTGAAAACCTCCCCCCCAACTCTAGCTTAGACACAAAGTTCTTCCTCCTCCTCCCATTTGCCACATCATGAAAAACTTGTATTTCCATCACCTTCCTTGATCCACCTATGCCTCGATTTGTGCCTCCAACTTATTTCTTCTCTTAATAAGACCTCTTCTAAATCCTTCTTCAATTGTTTCCTTATGTCTCTGTCACCCTCCTCCAATCTAGCTTGAGCTTCTCTTTCATCTAGCTCTTCTATCCTAGAGATTAGATTCACTTTTGGCTCATCAATTCTTCCAAAGTGCTCCATATTCCATTCTTTTATTTTGGATCTCAGCCTCCGCAGTTTCTTATGAAATCTTACCCCTTTCCATTTTATCCCCCTCAATTCCTCATTCCACCATAATTTAACTTTGTTCACAAAGTCCGAGTGGGTTAGCCACATGTTCTCAAACCTAAATAGCCTAGGTCCAGCTGTAAAATATCCCCCACCTATTCTTATAGGACAGTGATCCGAGGTTACCCTAGGCAAAGCTCTAGACACCAAGTTTCCCCAATAGTTTTCCCAATCAACATTAAAAATAAACTTATCCAACTTCGAGCACAAAGGAGTTTCCTGTAGGTTAGACCAAGTAAATCTAGCTTGAAACAATGGAATTTCCTTTAACTCACAATCAACAATAAAGCTATTAAACTTTCTCATGCTAGTTGTGATGGTTTGTTGGGAGTTACTAGTTTCTTCGGAAAAACATATTACATTGAAGTCCCCTCCCAAACACCATGGACCTTCCCATAGACCCTGAATTGCATACAACTCCTCCCACATGTCATTCCTTTCTCTATGGTTATTGGAACCATAGATATTGGCTAACACCCAAGTGAAGCCATCCTCTACATTCTTGAATTTGATGGAAATCGAGAACCTCCCTATTAACTCCTCCATTGCTTCTACTACATTCTCCCTCCATAATGTGACAATCCCTCCCGAGGATCCCCAAGAAGTCTGAGGTCCACCTTACTCCTCTTGACCTCCGCACACTCCTCACCCATCTTTTGTCCAACTCCAACAACTTTGTTTCTTGTAACATAACAGTGGCAAGCCTTTCCTTTCTAAGTAAATCCTTTATCACCCTCCTTTTCCCTGCACTCCCTAATCCCCTAACTTTCCAACCAACTATTCTCATGGTCACAAATCATGCAAATATCATCAGTTGTAAATCACCACTCCTTACTTCATACCCTTTCTCCAATCACCTCTACCACTAAACTTTATATTCCCTTCGATATCACCAATTAAACTTTCCACTTCAGAACGTTCTTCTTTTCCTTATTCCTTTTTGATTCACTCTTTTTATTATAAGTTTTCACCTGTCCTTTCCTTTCAGCCCTCTCTTCGTCCTAACCTCCCTCACCAATAGCTTGCAAAACTGAAGTCTGAAGTCCTCCTTTATCATAATCAACCCCTTCATTTCCCCTATCCATCACCATTTCACTGAACCCTCTACATATCCTTCCTTTTGTTTAAGATTCTCAAACTCTGTACAAATCAGCCCCCAAATTTTATCCACCTCCCCACTCTTCCCTTCAAGGAACCCTTCCCCAACTCTTCCACCTCCAATCGTACCCATGTTGTACCTTCTAGGTGGGATGCCGGTACCTCTGTTTCGGGCATACTACACTGGTTAGTAACCAAAAACAAATTGGCATCCATACCTGGTTGGAAAGGGATAGCATAAGGAATGCTAGGACTAGACTGTTTGCCAAATCCGACTGAAGCTGGTGTCTTTTCCTTACAAGGAGACTTCTGTGGAGTAGACATGGTGGAGCAAGCACCACTATCTAGCCTACCCTCTTGAAAACCCAATCCCAATATTCCCCTTCCTAGTTCACCCTTATCCATGCTGACAAAAGAGAACTGTTCTCTTACATTTAAGTCCTGTATGCCCTGAGACTTTTTGTTGGCTTCCTCGTTATGGGATAGTGGAATCTGTCCAGCACCTCCTACCCTTTGTTCTTCCTTGGGAAAATCTGCAGTAGCCCCTTCTTCTTTAAAGTACAACACCTCCGTATTCAGGCTCCTTGTTTCAATCAGATTTTGTTTATCTTGCAAATCGAGGCTTCCCAAACTTGAGGCTCCATCTGACTCATAGTCATTGTCGCTGCTACTTTCATTTCCAAGCCAAACTGCAGCATCTAGCTTTTCTAAAACAATGCGCTTGACGCATCTAGGATTCCGCCTCTCAGGCGACAACTGAATCAAACTCTTAGTCATCAGTGTACTTTTACACCAATGACATTTTACACTGATTCCGAACACAGCCTTAAGATCGTTGGTGAAACTTGATATGAAACAGGATTTCATGAAGGTTGGATTCTTGCCCATCTAGGACCTCAATTCTTATCTTTCTTGGTAATCTTCCACTGTAGAGGTTTGATTTAATTCAGTAAATTCTTCTACCAAACCCTGGCATCCTTTTTCACCAAATCTTTCGCACAATTCTTCTATGATCTCCTCTCAATAGACCACTCTTCTACTATTTGATATTGATATCCATGGTACCAAATATCCACTCGTCCCTCCAAATGCATTGCCGCAATCTCTAACTTTTGCACTTCTGGAATTTGATAGATCTGGAAGTATTTTTTACACTTCCTGATCCAGCTTCTAGGGTTTGAACCCTCAAGGGTGGGGAAATCAAATTTTGGGAGGGAGAAATTAGAGCAAGATCGTTGATACCTCCATTGCTGACCATTTTCTCTGGCTCCAGAATGTCTGGGGTTTGGCAGAATGCCTTCTTGAGGTGAATGGGCAGTTTCAGGCTTTCAGCAGGCATACTCTTCTCTCGGCTCTGGCTAGTGGACATATTTCGCAGCATCTCCAAGATCACATCAAATATTCAATCCGTTGCTTCCCAGTTCTGCTGGATTTCAGCAGCGAATGATTGTAGTTGAGTCTCCAGACTTCTGATCTGATCATCCATCGTTCTCAAACAAGTTTCCTCAGCCACTTTTCCTTTTGTTTTCTGGGCCAGGATTCCTAAAACTCCAAGAAATCCTCAAAACCGAACGCTCTGATACCAGATTGTCAAGAACATAAAAAAAATTTACAGAAGAAAGGGAAGAGGGAGAGAAAGGAGGAGAGGGGAGAGAAAGAGAGACTGGAAGAAAATTGCATCTGTATTCTGTTTTCTTACTCGGTAGCTCATTACAATTTATAGGCATTTTTTCAACAGCTTACTTGACAATTTGACACCTCAACTAACTAACTAACCAAATGAGAGCGAGAAAACATAGTTATAAGATCTAGAATTCGGTTTCATGACAGTTTTTTATTTTAACAAATAAAAAAATAATAATATAACAAATAGAAGCTCCTTACAACCAATTCCGTTTCCTCAATCTCAGCCCCCTGGGGGTTGAATTTTTATTATTATTATTATTTTTTTTTGCTACCACTTTGTTGATAACGATTGATTGATTATAGTTTTTCTTATAGCATGGCTTTCCAGCCAAAAATTATCATGATTGAAGTTTAACCTATCAAAAGAAAAATATCATGCCTTTTAATATTAGCCGAAAAATAAAAAATAAAAAAAAAGAAACTGACTTACAGGGCAAACTGGATGAATCTTCGTAAGCGTAGTTTCAGGATCGCCGAGGCCTCGAGCGGAGAGGTCGAGGAAATAGTAACCTTGATACCTTAGCCGCGTCAGGTAACGTCCCTCGTAACCCCCCTCGTGCGGTGTGTAAATGGCTAGCGCCTTGTGCTCTTCCACGTCTGACAACCAACGACCTAGATCAAATCTCACTAAGTCCCCTCCGATGAAATCCTCTATCCCACACCTCACTGATGCCATCCGAACCCGTGCAGCGCTTCGGACGTTATTGGGTGATCGTGCTAATCGCCTAAAGTTAACTGGCGCTCCGTAAAAGGAAATAGCAGCCGCCATTGTTTATTTTGTTTTTGTAAAGATGATGAGATAACAGGAATGGGAGAGGGATGCATGTTGAAGTCGGTATAGAGATGAACTTTATGGATCATCCATTCGTAAATGATTCTTTATCCATTTTATGGTCGACAAACAAGATAAGATTCTCCTCCATAGACTTTAAGCGAAACAAACTAAACCCTAGATAAGATTCTAGTGACCATGACGGACGTGTTCGCATCACGGATGCATTAAACCTCATAAAAGGGCAAAAATGGTTACTGTACTCCGGATCCACTACTCTCAAGAATGCGCCAAACTGCATCACGAACATTTGGATTTAATAATAATAACTAGCCGAGGGTGCGAGCATTGCAAGGGCTCGCTCATAACTTATTTGTTTCGAGCAAGATTCGAATTATAAGACTTGAGCTCGAGGCTCGAGTCAAAAATTCGGAAATTGCAGGTCGTCACCTTTAACTGTTACTGCTGAAGTTTCCTAAGAGGCGAGGTCTCGAGTTAAAGTCTCCCTTAAAGTCTTTTTTAATTGTCAAGATGCCAAGTCCTAGGTGATCAAGGTGTCGAACCAAGGTCTCTTTCCGACCGATCGAGCGAGGTCTCCCTAGAGAGACCGACAATTTTGTACCTTAATTGATAAGGTGTCAAGCTAAAGTCTTTTTTAATTGTCAAGATGCTAAGTCCTCGATGATCAAAGTGCCAAACTAAGGTCTCCTTCTGATCGAGGTATCGAGCCGAGGTCTCCCTGGAGAGACCGACAATTTTGTAATTTATAAAGAAAAAGAGATGACATTCTTATAATTTATAAGAAAAGAAAGAAAGTGGTATTTTTGTAATTTGAAAGAAAAAAAACAAGAGAGAGAAAATTGATAAGAAAAAGAATGACATTTTTGTAATTTGAAAGAATCTATATCTATCTATACTATTATAAAAGTGCCAATGAAGTATAATAGTTTCTGGAATTTTAATTGGAGAGAATACCCTCATTTTAAAATTTAAATGGGAAAAACATAAATGGCAAATGTCATTCTCACATTTTCATTTACTCTCAGTATGATAGAAATAGGAAAAGCAACGGTTGTATCTTCCACGATCCAGCAATTTATCTCCCACAAACTATTTCATGCAATTGAATTCCCACCCCGATCGAAACTATCCACGAACGACTTGTCTCCCGCAAAGTGAATGTTTCATCTCCCACAAATTGTTCCCCGGAACATCTGAGTACCCTGCAACATAATTCGTTTTCTTTACATCTGAGTACCCTGTAACATTAAGATTGCCGAGTTGTCTATCTGAGGAAGAGACTGAAGGTTTGGAGAAGAAAGAAAACAAGGCATGCAAAGAATGATCTGTTATTTTTGAAACTGTCTTGCTCAATGAACCGCCCAAATCGATCAGTATGTAAAAAATGAAGTCCAGGAAGACAGATGTATGCTGCTTCAGTGGCGTAAAAGATGTCTAGGAAGACAGAAGTATGTTGCTTAATTTCTATTCTTTTGAACGTATCGGCAAGTATGCTGCTTGCCATCGGAATGTTGCTTAATTTTCAGGGAGCTTGGCCGATTTGGATCGCTCCTCTGACGATACCTCTGTGAATTCTCGGGGTACCTATTTCAAATTTACTCATTTCTTTCCTTCATCTTGTTCTAAACCAACCACTCTTTTTCATTGGTCATTTTCTATGACAACCGGGTTTTATTTCCCTGGCTGTTTCCTGCATTGACCGCACTAGACGTCTATAGAATGTTTGTTGTCATTTAGTACTGTACTCATTAAGCGTTTCTTCTTCAGCTTGGTTTCTTTTATTATGCGTTCCTGGCTTTTAATTTTATTATCATACACTTGTTGATTTGGTTTTCTCGAGGTGTTTGTTTCATACAATGGCTTCACTACCTCTTTCTTCTCTACTCATGACATGAGACCCTGTTTGTATTCCTTGAATGTGTACTCTATTTTAACTTGATTTTTTCCTTTCTAGGTTTTATTTTATGTTTGTATAGAGGAGACCCAGCCACGGCTCTAAGCTGGAATTTACAGAGGACGAGGAAACGCTTATTGCTCGGATGTACAATCTGCTTGGAGACAGGTCGGTCTGATGCCTTTTCCCCATTTCATTAGTTCCTTCGTCCTCTTAATCTTCTGGGTTCTCGCTCTTCCTAAGCCTTGTTTTAATCTAAGATTTCAATATCATTTGATCAGGTGATCTCTAATCGCTGGGAGAATAGCAGGAATAACAGCGGAAGAGATACTCAACAAGTGAATGAGAGTCTTTATGGTGTTTTCTCTATGAAAACATAACTATGATCCATTTTTGGAGTCGAGTTCTGACAGTTGTTCCATAAGAGATTATGTTCTTTAAGATATACAATTGAAAGTTGAGAATATTGCTGCTGATTAATCTGAGATTACATTCCTAATGATGCTGTCCAAAGGCAGAGAAAGAAGTATTGGCCAGCTTCGGATACAGTGGCCGGGGAGTCTACTGCTATTATTGATGAGATTTCAGCAACCAAGGAATGCATCCTATGTTTGGTTGGGGCTCCAACGTCCCTTGAAATTTGAGCTACTGATCAAACTCTTGCCAATGTTCTACAGGGCTTAAGCCTTGGAGCACCTGGATCAGATTCCAGACATCATTTACCACTTCAGATTCAAATGACATCGAAAAAGTCATCGAACAAGAAGCAAACACCAATTCGAAAGGCAATCAAGATTTTGAAGGATGACAAGGAGAACATTGACAAATAACACCACCACCAAGAAACTGAAGTCGGGTAGTGGACTGAAGAATGCCAAGTTATTAACTATCATTGCAGAAGAGAAGGAGAATAATGCCAAGTTATTAACTGCATATCAGGGATTCAGTAGCACGGGTTTAGGAAAGCTGAGGAAGACTCATAAAGAGAAATTGCAGAACAACAATAATAAGGTCAGAAGACATCTATTAGTGGTCAGGGAGTGGTTCACATTGGCTTTGTTTTTTTGTTTTGGTTTTAATCTTGATATGCATAATTGGCTCACATATTTGTTTGGCAATTGCAGGAACAAGAGTAGCAATACCAACAGTTTCAAAAGACAAGAACAGCTCTGCAAACTCTAATAGAGAACCGGTTGATGTTGGGAGATAGAAAAAACTAAGTCAAGATACTTGCTATTGGCGTTGGTGTGGTTATGGCAGTGGGGTTAAAACTTTGCTTTGCCCCTTAATTTTTTTTTTGGTAGTAACATTTTCATGGGACCGTTAAGTGGTTAAGAGTTGCAAGTTCTTATATGCTTGCTCTTTTTTAGTGTTATTAATGTTTAGAAACAATGAAAGGGGATATTTCTGAAATGAGATAGAGAGAGGTAGAGAGAGAGGATGCTTTTCTACAGGATAGTAAATTGAATTGAATGATTTGAATACAATATCAAATCAGAAAAATTCCAAGTAGTAAGCACTTTTCTTCTTTTTATGGCTTGTAAATCAATCAAGAATACCAAGTGTGGAGGACCTACCTGTTCTGTCAGCAAGGAAAGTAACCCCACTGAATTCTATAGGTTTAATTTTGCTTTACAATAGTATAAATGTTGGACTGTTCTTCTCATAATCTATTATCAAATTTACAGTTGCCTCGAATTTAACACCATTTGGGTGATTTTGGCACTATATCAACTCTGACTGAGAGTAGCCTCACTCAGCTTTCTTTGGGGTAGCCTCCATTTCATTGTCACTAACCACTAACCAATAAACCATTTAATATTATCTTATCCTAAATTTTTTTCATCATTTTATGAGTTGAAAACAAAAGGTTACTATCTATACTAAAAGGAAATGTTGTACAGTCAAGGCCTGATGTGCGATAACTGGAATCACTCAGTAACCTCTCTTTTCAATTGTTGTTAAAATGCCCATTATTTGCAAACACGCCACCACTAAGTAACCTCTATTTACAATCTCTCCCTCCCTCTCTTTCTCTCTTCGTCCCCTTCATTCTTTCTCTCTCTCCCCCCATTCTGCTCAGTCTCCAGGCACAAACCTTAATGAAACCGGCTTCTCTCATCGTCCCCTCTGTTCTCTCTCTGCCCCCATTCTGCTCAGTCTCCAAGTATAAACCTTAATGAAACTGGGAGTTGTGATGCCAGTTTACGGCTAAAAATGTTGTGAAGACGGTGCGAGGACCAATTTTTTTGAGGATGAAATCCAGATTCGAATTGTGAGGATGAAATCCGGATTCGAGTTCTCACCTTCTCGGTAATGCTGACTTCATTATATAACCCTTCTCCGACCAGTTAAAAATGGTGGTTTCCCAGGTTCCACTGATGTTTACTCTCGGCTCCACTAACGCAATTTGGAGAAGCTGTGCTGTCAATCGATAGGAAAAATAAGATTGATCACAAGTTTGAAACTTAGCATTTGTTTTGGCAGAATACAAGAATCAGGTGCAGGTGTGCATTGCAGTAAGGGTGTTATGGAACAGAATAGAAGAATCAAGTGACCACCTGCTGGTGCATTGCAGTTTCACCTACAACAGTCGATTTGTTGGAGGCTTCCACAACCAACATAATCACCCACGACTGGCTTCCTTTGACGATCTGTCATTACAGAAAAAGAAAGGGTGGCTGATACACACCTTCATGTTGCCTTTTCACCGATGGCTGGGTAAGAGGCACCACAGGACTGCAATAGTTTGGGTTTTACATTCGAACTTGATCAGCAAGCAAGGAACTGGCATCCAACCAAGACACGGACGGGCAGGTCAGGTTTGGATTGGTTTCAATGAAACAACAATGAAACCGAAGCAGGGGTTATGTTCGGTGATGATGGTCTCAGTCCTGGTTGACGGTAGATACCAACTGAAATGAGACAGAGAGAGATAGAAAGGAGCGGAGAAATGGTAGGAGAAGAGGAGACCAAAGGAGAAGAAATGGAGAGGGAGGAGAAAGAGAAAGAAAGAGGGAAAGCGGAAGGAAGAAGAAAAGAGGAGAGGAAAGAGAAAGGAGCAGAAGAAAGGAAGGGAAAACAGGGCAGAGATGCTGACGGTGATTGGTTCTTACCTCCTCTGATTCGT
The DNA here is from genome assembly GCF_056320005.1 of Nelumbo lutea. Taxonomy (NCBI): domain Eukaryota; kingdom Viridiplantae; phylum Streptophyta; class Magnoliopsida; order Proteales; family Nelumbonaceae; genus Nelumbo; species Nelumbo lutea. Next base: position 43,208 of record NC_142685.1, read on the forward strand.
TCGATCAAAAGGGAAGAGAATGGAGAAAGAGAGAGATAAAAGATAAAGGAAGAAAAAGGATAGAAGGAGAAGAGAGGGGAAGAAGAAGAAAAGGAGTTAGAGACCGACGGTGTCGTCACCTTGTTTCGATTGGAGAAAATACTAAGAGGGGGGAGAGAGAGAGAGAGAGAAATGGGGGTGATCGCTCGTTGGTAATGGAGATGGGTCTCCGTTGTGTTCGTTCCATCAAGAAAAATAAGACCCCCCTCTATTCGCAGCCTCATGGAGAAGAAAACCGCCTTTTTCCTACGTTTTTATTAATTGAAACCGAACAAAGAAAGAAGAGGAGAGAGACGAGAGGTGGAGGGGGAGGTTTGAGAATGGAGAGTGGGGGCTCAGAGAACGAGGGTGATATTGGGTTTCGTTATAGGTCATGTGGGGTCACATGTGCACAGATCGTAACAGAGCATTAACGAATGCTAATGACAGGGGTAGAGTTAGTCAATTGTCAGAAACAGTAGGGTAGTGTTAGTCAATTTTCAAACAGTAAGGGTACACTTAGTCAATTAGCTAAACCATAAGGGTAGTTTAAGAAATTTACCCTTTAACAAATTATTGGAAGTTGCATGTTAAAAGTATAGCTGTTGATCATAATCTGGTCTTATCAGGCCAAAACCTAAAACCCTAATTACAGACCCTACAAGGTCTGGTTCAGAACTGGTTGTGCACATGGACTTGTCAGGTTGGGACAGACCCAAACCATTTGGATTTCTAAAATGCAAAGAACCAAACATCAATCATGTTGGCAAAGACGCCCTTGTTTTACATATGCATCTTCTGTTTCATGACTTGTATAGTGGTATCTGTATCCTCCTTACTTAACTCTAGGTTATTATTATCTAGCCACCTCACAGAAAGAAGTAAATAAGAATGAAAGGCCACTTACAGTGGCGGATGAGTATCAAGACTTTCACACTTCAAGTCTAAAATGGCAATGTTCTGTGAGTTCAACCATGATCATATCTTAGATTCCAGAAACTTCTGATTGTTGAATGCAATCATCACCTTCCCAATGACTTTCCTGTCCTTGATTGCAGAGAACGCAAGGTTGGCCTGTTAAGAGCATGTAAGCAGAATTAAGCACCAATTATTCCAGTATTAATTATAACAACCATGCAACTACATGCATTTTAGTGCATTCTCTACAGAAATCTGGCGCTTCTAAGAATCATAGACCTGTTTCAATGTTCTTTCCTTGGTAACATATAAAGGTTACTGATGGCAAGGTTTGAGAAGGAATTCCACAGGTATCAAAGTGTAGGATGCATAAAGACAAAAAAGAAAAAGGATAGGAAAATTTTTTTGAGGATTTAAAGATTCTACAGAGTGTCTTCTTTGTTAAGCACGGGTGGTGGCGAATGGAAATACTTGTTGCATAGCAACGCATACATTTGAGTAATTAATAAAATCCTCCCATCGTGTTCTCTTCCTCTATTTCCATAATTCTATTAGAACTTCTGGTACTCATCCTAAAAAGACAACATAGAAAAAAGGAAAAAAAATAAAAGATGTGGTGAATAAATTATAGAAATATTACACGAGTAAAAAATATAGAACTTCTGCATATTACACGAGTAAAAAAAAATAGAACTGCATGGAGGATTTGTTTTTGGGGAGAAGAATGGAATTCTTTGGGTGTTCTTTCAGGGGCCAATCCAAAGGAAAGTAGATTCTAAAATCCAATCATAGGAAGGGTCAAGAAGAAACTAACAACTTGGAAAACGAACCACATATCTTTGGAAACAACCTTAAAAAATATATTTTGGTAAACCTTCCAATTTACTACCTTTCAATCTTTAAGATCCCACATAAGATAGCAAAGGTGATAATGTGAATAATGAGAAACTTCTTGTGGGAACCAAGTGAAGGAAAAAAAAAAGGATTATTCAGTGAAATGGGGAAGTTGCATTAAGAGTAAAAATCAAGGTGAAGTGGGGACTGGAGATTTAAGAGCAAAGAACTTGGCACCTTTAGGAAAATGGCTATGGAGGCTGCCTCTTGAGAATGAGACGTTCTGGAACAAAGTAATAGTAAGCATTCATGAACCAACAAATAATAGTAAGGATGTAGGTGTATCACATCAGGCTACCTTGGCTTCTCACTAGAATGCTATTCTCTAGACTTTCTAAATGTTGTAAAGTGTAATATATGTTCTACGAACAAAATTTGTTTTTGGGAAGACAATGGCAGGCGATTCTACCCTTAAGGACCTATCCCTTTGTATTTTATTGCCAACCTCAAAAGGAAACGATTTCGAAATTTGTATCTTTTTCATCTTCTTCACCCAAGGGTTTTGATTGGGTTTTGTGTTTGGGTCTGTTTGGTTCGCAGTCGGAATCAGAATCAATATCCTTCAGAACCGGAATTGGGATGGTTTATTCCCATAGTCTGTTTGGTTCAGACAGGAATTGGAATGAGAATTAGAATGAGCTGGAATGGGATTTCATTCCCAAGGGAGGGGGAGGGAATGGCCACACCTTCAAATGGGGGAATGCCATTCCACTAGGAATGGGAATGGGATTCCGAATCTGCCCAACCAAACAGATGGAATCAGAATGACCCATTTCGATTCCGATTCCGATTTTGAACCCCTATTCCCACAAACCAAATGGACCCTTTATTAATGTAAATTTAGTAGTTACAAGAGATTACAGATTTGCCCAAAACATTTATTGTCTTACAACCCCTTGTTTGGCCAAAGAATCTGTCATTCCATTTGTTGTTCTTCTCACCCACTTAATGTTAGACAGTTATGCCCTTAGCTCTAATCAAATTGATGTATCTTTTGACATTTATTGTAAATGAATAAAGTACATAATTGATTCATGTCATTGTGGTGTGTTTCTGTGTAATACCCTTAAACTGGACACTTATGAGACTCGTGTTAGTTTAGAATTTTCACAACCATTGGATAGATCTGGGGAGACTTATCCTGCCAAGGCTAACACTGATGTACCCCAAGTTGGTTGGGGTGGCTTGTCTCAGCTACCAGGGTGAGACCTGAGGTACATGTAGTGTGGTTTTCCTTGAAACCCTGAACCGGACCAAAATTCCAATATTGCCCTGAACCTTGGAGATAGATGGGCAAAACTAGAATGTTACACCTAACCCCTGGACTCGATTATAGTACTGCACTAGGTGTTGAATCGGACTGTCTTTGATATGCCAATCAGTGAGATCCTTAGAGGGTTTCAAAACCTGGGTATGTTGGGACAATCTGAGAATTCATTTGAGTGGGTGATCATAATGACAGGATCAACTCCTTTGTCGGACAAAGTGAACGATCGGGGATGCACTCTCTCTAATAGAAACCTAAACTGCCGACAGTTGATTTCAACCGTTTGAAATTTGCTTTTGTAAAATATATTTATGAAGAAAATTGAAGAAAACAGACCTTGAGAGTTCGGCAATGAGGGTTTTGAGAGTGAGAGTTTCGAACCTTATTCCCTCTCAGCACCCTAACACTATTTTATTAAGATAAATTTGAATAATTACAAGGAGGCCCTTAGTTGGGCAAGAAATTACAAAAAACATAACATAGAAAGGATGGGCCTGGAATAAGGCCCATTACAGAAAAGAACATAAACAGTAAGAAAATCTGCCAACTGAGCATAGATGTCAATCATGCCAAACTTGCTAGTATCACGCTGAAGTTTTACCTTGGGAATGCCTTTGGTGAGAAAATCTGCCAACTGCCCTTCAGATGTGATGAAAGGAAGACATACTTCACCCGAAGAGACCCTTTCTCTAATAAAGTGTTGATCAACTACAATATGCTTAGTTCTATCATGTTGTACTGGATTGTGAGCAATGTTGATGACAGTCTGATTATCACAGTACAACATCATTGGCTTGTCGTGCTCAACCCCAAGTTCCTTCATCAATTATTTTAGCCATAATAGTTCAGAAACTCCATGTGCCATGGCCCTGTATTCTGCTTCAGCTGAAAACCGAGCAACAATCGATTGTTTCTTGCTTCTCCAAGAAACAACATTACCAGCCACCAAGCCACAATACCCAGAAGTAGATCTTCTGTCATCAATGTTTCCGGCCCAATTAGCATCAATGTAGGCTTCAAGTTTCATACAACCATGCTTGGCAAACAGAATTCCCTTTCCTGGGGAGCCCTTCAAATAACATAGGATTCGCTCTGTTGCTACCATATGAGTGTCTCGGGGAGCATGCATGAATTGGCTAATGCAACTGATTGCATATGCAATATCTGGCCGAGTCATGCATAGGTACAGAAGTTTCCCAAGAAGTCTCTAGAAGATTCCTTTGTCTTCTAACAATGTCCCATCTGAGGCAGAGAGTTTATATCTCATATCAATAGGAGTAGCAACTGGCACCCATCTTTTCAGTTTCAGAGAGCAAGTCAATAACATACTTCCTTTGGGAGATCAGAATCCCATCCTTGGATGAGCAACTTCTATGCCGAGGAAGTATCTCAGTTCCCCCAAATCTTTAATCTCAAACTCTGTATGGAGGAAAGATTTTAGATCATGAATTCCTGAAACATCATTACCAGTCACTACAATATCATCTACATATACAATGAGGTATACTGCCAGAGGTCCACTCCTCTTCACAAAAAGAGTATGATCAGACTGTGTTTGCACATAACCAAAATTAACAAGTGTTGTTCTAAATCTCTCAAACCATGCTCTAGGGAACTGTTTTAGTCCATAAAGGGATTTCTTCAGCCTGCATACCTTTCCTTTCATATTAGTTCTGTACATCCCTAGAGGAAGAGACATATAAACCTCCTCATGTAATTCGCCATTCAAAAATGCATTCTTCACATCCAATTGATAAAGGGGCCAGTCAAAGTGAGCAGCTAAAGATAGAAGAATCCTCACAGATGTCATCTTGGCAACAGGTGCAAAGGTCTCCAGATAATCAATCCCATATGTCTGTGTATAGCCTTTTGCAACCAGCCCGGCCTTGTACCTTTCAATGGTGCCATCAGCTCGATATTTGATAGTAAAGACCCACTTGCAACCGACCGGATCATTCCCTTCAGGCAAATCAACCACTTTCCATGTGTCATTCTTGTGTAGGGCATCAATTTCAGACCTCATAGCATCCCTCCATTCTGGAATATTAAGAGCTTCTAACACAAACCTGGGAATAGGGTTAGAAGCAACAGAAGATTGATAGACCAAGTATGAAGGTGAAAGCAACCTGTAAGAAAGGTGCTTGGAAATGCATTTCCGTTTTCGTTTCCTAACAGCAACGGGAATATCAAGGTCAGGGAAGGATGAATCCAAGGGTGCTGAAACTGTACCTGTTGTCTCATCTGTGACTGGAAGTGTATGAGGCTCATGTGTTGTAGGAGAAACAACCTACTCATTTCTGGATCTTTGCCTTTGATACACCTTGGGATTGAGGATAGGACGAGAAGGTAAAGGTGGAAGAACACTGGGACAGGGAGAATGAAACGACTGATCCGCCTTTGATTCATTTGAAGGAGAAGCATACTCATCAAAAGACTCAACTGGGACAGGAAGAGGAAGAGCAAACACCTGTGACAAATCCTCCCCCTGTGGACAATGTCCATCCGGAGAGGAACCATAAAAGGGAAAAAGCTTATCAAATGTGACATCCATTGAGACATACCGAGTGCCAGTCTTTGGATCAAAACAACAGTAACCCTTCTGCGTGGGGGAATAACCAAGGAAGATACACTTGTGGGCTTTGGGTTCAAACTTATGCCTTTGGACACTTGGAACATGTACATAACAGGTGCTGCCAAAGACATGAAGAGGAATAGGAAAAAGATCATTGTCCGGATGAAGGAAATTGAAGGGAGACTTAAACCCTAAAACCCTGGATGGCATACGGTTTATAAGGTAGGTGGCTGTGAGAACGGCATCACCCCAAAACCTTGTAGGAACATGTGAGGCAAATAAGATACTTCTTGCAACTTCAACAATATGCCTATTTTTCCTCTCAGCAACTCCATTCTGTTCTGGGGTCCCAACACAGAAACTTTGATGAATAACCCCCATGTCAAAGAAATAGCATGATAGATTCTTCTCAAAATATTCTTTTGCATTGTCAGATCTGAAAACTTTAATCCTGGTATCAAATTGGGCTAGAACAAATTCATGGAATTGTCTTATAAGTCTTGGAACTTCATCATGGGATTTCATCAGGAATATCCAAGTGAACCGAGAAAAGTCATCAATAAACAATATAAAATATTTGTAGCCACCCATTGAGGGTAAGTGGTAAGGCCCCCACACATCAGAGTGCACAATATTAAAAGGAAAAGAAGATCTTTTATTACTCAAAGGATAATTGTTTCTACAATGCTTTGATAACTCATAAGACTCACAATGAAGACTGGACAAACTAATTCCCTTAAACAGTTCAGGGAATAGATGACTCAAGGCAGAAAAAGACAGATGACCCAAACGACGATGACACAACATAATATGACTAACAGACTCTGAAGAAACAAACCCGAAAGCAACATTCCCAGGATGATCAGTGCATTGTCCCGGAGTATCAAGCAGGTATATTCCGTTCGCCTCATGGCCACTCCCAATCACCTTCTGAGATTCCAGATCCAGAAAAACACAGTAAGAAGGAAAGAAGGTTACACAATAGTTTAGTGACTTGGTTAAACTACTTACAGACAACAAATTTGTATTTAGTCTAGGTACATGAAGGGCAAAAGGTAGAAACAAGGAATCTGTAGCCTTGATGGTTCCCTTCCCAAAAATAGGGGCAAGTGAACCATCAGCTAAAGTGATTTTATCACATCTAGGAAGCAAGTCATATGAAACAAACAAGGTAGAAAGGTTAGTCATATGATCAAAAGCACTTGAGTCAATAATCCAAGGGATCTTAAGATTACCTGAAGTGGTTGCATGATTGGCAGACGCCCTTATACCTGAATGAGCAAATGCAAAAGAAGCAGACAACTCCTGAAGGGTTGGAAGAAAAAGTCACATCCTCTAGATGACTGATCATCTACCCAAACTTTTCATATTCTGCTTTCATGTCTGCCAACTGTGCACAAGCAGACATCTCTTCAGTATAGTACTTATCACTATCTGGCCCAACAGCCAGATTTGCACTTCCTGTCCTTTTACTATCATGTTTTTTCTGAAACCGAAATGGAACAAGATTATGATGTAATTTCCAACACTTGTCTTTGGTGTGCTTCGGCTTCTTGCAGTACTCACATACAACTTCTTTCTTTCTTGAGCCACTAGATGTCCCAACAACACCTTTGGGTTTAACCCCCATATTCGCAAAGTGATCACTAATACCAGCCCCTTGAACCTGAACAGCCCTTCTGCTCTCTTCACTGCTCACCAATGCATAAGCTTGTGACAATGAGACACTCTCCTTGGAAAGAATATTTTGTTTTGTGATATCATATTCTGGGTTTAGTCCGGTTAAAAACTCAAACACCTTGTTCCTTTCAACCAATTTTTTGTAAGTCTCTGCATCATTGGCGGTGTCCCAATTTACAGCTTCTATTAGGTCAATTTCTTGCCGCAGAGACTTCAGGGTTGAGAAGTATACAACTAAAGGTTTCTCCCCTTGCTTTAAATTCTTCACATCACTTCTCAATTTATAGGCTCTAGCCACATTTAGTTTTTGGGAATAGGTTTCTGCAACATTGTCCCAAATTTCCTTTGCTGAATTCGTCCATAGGTAGTGTTGGCTAATTTGTGGCTGCATTGAGTTCACAAGCCACCCAATGACAGTGTAATTTTCTTGCATCCACTTCTCGTAGGATGGATCATTTTCTGGGGGAGCCTTCTTGCTCCCAGAAATAAATCACCTGGAGTCCCCTGAACCGGTCCATATTCAGCACCATTCTTGTTTTCAAATTCTGAGGAGTTCATCATGTAAACACTTCAAATATGATTTCAGATGGCTCCTACAAGTGTACCGAATGAGGATAAGCAAGGATTGAGCTCAACCAACCTCAAGACAGCAATACACAAGGCCAAACTACACCCGGAAATTGTAAGAACCAAAACTGAAGTAGAACCTTGGTTCGGCCTTCAAGAAGTAATCAGAAAACTTCTAAGCATTGTGCACTCAATTGAAGTTCCTTTTCTAATCAGGGACTTCAAGGTAATCAACAAAAAGTAGCCAAGAAGAGTAAATACCAGTCCGTATTGATGAAGAGGCCTTTTTACAAACACAATGTGGGCAATAGAGAAGACCCCATTGTCAAAGGTGAAAAAAGTCTCAAGAACTGTCCGTACAGGCCCCCAAAACATAGTAAAAAATAAGCAACAATTTGCAGCACTGAATCCAAGGATGTTTCAGCAGTTTTAACAGTCCAAAAAGGAGTGAAAACAACCCAGAAATCTCTGGGTTCAACCAGATTAAAAGACAGTTGAATAGCTTTACAGAAACAACCCAAATAATTTGGACACTTCAACAGTCCAAACACAGAAAAATAACCTAAAAATCTAAGCACAATTTACAATATTTAAGCTTCAAATTAGAAACCAAGCTATTTCCCTTTTTTCTCTGATTCCTCCTAGCCACCGAACCATTTCTCCAAGAGATTTGAGTCTTGGGCACCGTCCAATGACCTCCAAGAATCAAGCAACACGAGTTGAAGCTTCCCGCCCTAGAATACTGAAGTTCAGGCCTGCTCTGATACCATGAAGAAAACTGAAGAAAACAGACCTTGAGAGTTCGGCAATGAGGGTTTTGAGAGTGAGAGTTTCGAACCTTACTCCCTCTCAGCACCCTAACACTATTTTATTAAGATAAATTTGAATAATTACAAGGAGGCCCTTAGTTGGGCAAGAAATTACAAAGAACATAACATAGAAAGGATGGGCCCGGAATAAGGCCCATTATAGAAAAGAACATAAACAGTAAGAAAGAATAAACAGCCTATGGGCCATTTGGCTCATCTTCTCTACAATTTATATATATATATATATATATATATATATATATATATATATATATTTGCAAAAGGTTTTAATTCTTGAGATCCATGTGAGAAGAGAGTGCAACACTGTTCCTTGCAGCCGAGGGAGAGGTCCTCTCTTGTCGGGCAGTGTTTAATCATTATGGGCTGAGAGGTTAAGTGTAAAACCATTGAGGGTAATACCTGATGGGCTAATCTTGCATCTGCCCACAGTCCTTGGGTTTTCATAAGGTGGCTGGACCCAAGGACCTCACTATCTCCTATAGTGAATTCGGCCAGGCCTTGTAACAAAGATTGGGCTGAACCCATGTAGTTGATGTGTAGATCAATGTTTGGGTCCCACGCCATACAAAGAGAGCCAACAATATGTTAAGAAGATAAGTGAGCACATAAACTTAATGGGCCTAAAGCCCAATTTCGAACTAAGTTAATTAGATTAATTAAATAGGGGCGGATCTGGGTTTGGATCAGCAGATAAGAATAAGAAGGTAAGTCTTATCCACTTAAAGAGTCCAGATCCAACTAAAGATTTGGATTAGGAAACTCCTAATTTGATTAGGATTAAGCTGATCTTGAACTGCAGATAGGATAAGGGATTAGGAGGTTGTCTCTTTAAGGCTATAAATAAGAGAGCAAGGCGGACATGAAACTACCACCAAACACCAGATACAAGACAACAATCTACAGAGTTCTTCCCTGTTCTTGCCGCCCCTACCCAGTTCGATCTCCACTTGTGAAAGTGATCAAGAATCGTTCTTGATATTGCTTCTTGGTAGAAGAAGCAATCTGAAGTCGTACTCACCAGCCCTCTACTCCATTCTTGCTGAAGAGTCGTCCTGTTGATCCTACTTCACCTAACACTATGTCATCTTCAGTGGAAGCAGGTTTTGGTTTTCTCCTTGGGCGTGAACACCTTCATTGGAAGTTACTGCTACTTCGTATCAGGTATATCCCTCTCCCTTTTGGTTTCAGATCTGGTCCGATTTAGTTCAAGATTGATCCTTGAAAATGCAGCTTTCTAAAATAAGGAATGAGATTCCCAGATGGGAGAGAGAAATTTTTGAAATTTCGCCCATCCTTCCTGCAGGGTTCGGCCATCCATATGATGGATCTCTCATCCCTTTCACTTAAAAGGCAACATTTAGCTCCCTTCTTAGGCTTACAATCTCGCTGAATTTATACCAGAAGACCCAAGAAATCTGGGTACTGTTTCTAGTCCATGAGATGACTACTTGAAAATCCCCTTCCACCTCTAGATTGTGGATGCACAATTGTTTAGCAAGCCTTTACCCCCTATAGTAGACTAACCAATTTTGCTGTCAATGTGCATCGCCATGCTCCAAGTCCTTATGCAAGGACCAACACAACCACTAGCCAAGTCAACTAAGTTGGGAGCAGTTCAACCAAGCCTAGGTCCCTATGCAAGGGGCATCAATAGACCCAAACACCCTAGTCCTCTACTCCAATACAACCACTAGCCCAAAATTCCATGCATAGGGCAACACTCTTGCCTGTGACACCAATTGACCCAAGGCTAGACCAACGATTAACCCACCGACAACAAAGCCATAGCAACTTGCAAGGTAACAATTTGGACTTAGTTGACCTTAACTTGACCATTGGACATAGGCTACCTCTAGGCTTCAAGTGGCCTAACATGGTCAAATACGATGGGACTGGGTGCTCAAGGGCTCACATTAGAAAGTATCAGCAAATCCTAAGGACCAAGGGCTTAACTGATGAGCTTCTAGCCCAAGCTCCAAAACTTTGGCCTGATCTCTTGTCAGCAGGCCCTACCAAGTCAAGGCCTGACTTGGTATGATTGGGATTAACTGAATTGGTAGGGCCTGAACAACCAACCTCTAAATTTGACATGGAAGATTTGGCAATGGTATAAAGCAAGTTGAGCATGACCAAGACAAAGAAATCTAGCATAGTACAAGGCAACTAAAGCAAGACTCAGATCGGGTCGATCAAGACCCCATCATTGAATTAGAATTGGCATAGTGCATGGTAAGGAAAGCTAAAGCCTAAGTAGGCTGACCCATAGACCATCGTGAATACAAGCACTGAAGTTTGGTAATGACACAATGATGGTTAAACAAGACATAAATGGAATTAACCAAGATCCCATCATTAAAACAAAAGTCTAGCATGACACAAGGCAGGTAAAACAAGAACCTCAACAAACCAATTTGGATCCCAACCCCATCACAGAAATAGAAGACTAGCATGGCATAGGACAGGAAAAGAGAGACCTAAACTGGGTCAGCCAAGACCCCATCATTAGCATAGAACCAAAAGGTAGGAAACATGAAGAGTAGGTCAACTATGATTAACATCGGCCCAACTCGGTGGTTAGTTTCAAATCGAGTCCAGAAATGCAACAGGAAGCTTAACAGGATGTGGAACAAATCAACCATTATTCAAGTCAGCTCAATTTGGGGCTTACTTTTGACTCAAGTATAGAGATGCAACATGGGACCTGTCAAGATGCAGAACAGAATAGCCATAATTGGTACAATTTGAAGCCCATCTATGACTCAGATCCAAAAGAAATGACTCTCGACCTCTTACAAGAATTAAGCAAATTAAGCTTGGTTCACATGGGTAATTTCTTTACCAACAAGGTAAGCCTCTTAGCCCACCATGGGTAATTATCCAAGCAAAACCTAACCCTGGGTGATTGTTCAATGGACACTAATGCACCATGGGAGTCTTAAGTCCACATTCGATTTTGGCCCAAATCTAGGGCTTTCATAATTTCTCACAACTGCTTGGTTCACTGGATCCACCATGCACTAGACTTAAGCCCACATTTGGCCTTTGTCTGATCATAGTGTCTCACAATCTTTCACAATTGCTCAACCAACCATGGGCTAATCCTCATTTCATCTCTAACTTAGGCCCAAATCATAGGGCCTCACAAGCAAGACTTCGTTACTACTTGGTTCACTGGATCCACCACAGACTTAAGCCCACATTTGGCCTTTGTCCGATCATAGTGTCTCACAATCTTTCACAATTGCTCAACCAACCATGGGCTAATCCTCATCTCATCTCTGACTTAGGCCCAACTCATAGGGCCTCGCAAGCAAGACTTCCTTTTCATCCCTTCCTAGATCATTTGAGACTAGGGGCAAAGTAGTTGATTGAGGTTCACCAAAATAGAGGCCACTCTTGGCCGATTTCTACCCTACTGAGCCACCCATGCCTACACACTTACCCATTGTAACCCATGATTGGACCTTAGCCCGCCCTTCCTTAAACCCGAAAAGTTGACTCTTAAACCCTTTCCTAGAATAAATAGCTCACCTTCCCCACCTTATTGGGCCACATGGATTCAAAAAAATCAAAATCCAAGCAAGAAGGACCTCTTGGTGTTAACCACTTGTGTCTTAAACAAGGGGCAACAAAAGCCCTAAAGAATCCATAAAAGGGGAGGCCATCGTTGGCCTAACACTTACCCTGACCCGCACATGATCACATTTTAATCCCTTGCAAGCCACTTTGGACATGGGCTTTGTTAGACAGTTTTGTATGCCCTTAGCATCAATCCATTTTGATGTACTTTTGACAATTAGTGTAAATAAATAAAGTACATGTTTGATTCATGTTGTTTGGTATAATTCTGTGTAAGACCCTAAAACTGGACACTTATAGAAACTTGTGTTAGTTTTAAATGTTCACAGCCATTGGATAAGTCTGGGGAGATTTATCCTGCCAAGGCTGATACTAATGTGCCACCAAGTGTTGAGATGGCTTGTTTCGGCCATCAGGGTAAGACCCAAGGCACATGCAGTATGGGATTGCATGAACCCTTGAACCGGACCAGATTTCCAGTATTGCCCTAGACCTTGGAGATAGATGGGCAAAACTGGAAAGTTACACCTGACCCCTGGACTCGATTATGACACATCACTAGGTGTCGAATCGGGCTGCCTTTGATGTGTCAATCAGTGAGATCCTTAGTCGAGTCAAAACCTGGACATGTTGGGGCAGTCTGAGAATTCATCTGAGTGAGTGATCATAGTGACAGGATCAGCCCCTTTGTCGGAAAATGGTAATGATCGGGAATGCACTCTCTGATGGAAACCAAACTGTCAGCAGTTGAATTTTGTTTTGCAAAATTAATATATATATATATGTACGGTTTCAAAAGATTTGCAAAAGGTTTTAATTCCCGGGATCCATGTGAGTAGAGAGTGCGGCACTGTTCCTTGCAACCGAGGGAGAGGTCTTCTCTTGTCGGGCAGTGCTTGATCATTAAGGGCTGAGAAGTTGAGTGTAAGACCATTTAGGATAATACCTAATGGGCTAATCTTGCACCTGCCCACAGTCCCTAAGTTTTTATAAGATGGCTTGGCCCAGGGACCACTTAATGTAAGTGCTGGGCCCATAGGGTCCATGTGATGGGCTCAAAGGGGTCACTGAGTTTTTCAGTGAATTCGGCTAGGCCTTGTAATAAAGGCTGGGCCAAACCCATGTGGCTAGTGTGTAGATCAATGCTTGGGTCCCACGCCATACAAAGAAACCCAACTGGGCAGCAGATTGGAAACTAGTTAAACACTGAACACTTAATGGGCCAAAAGCCCATTTCGAACTAGGCTGATATGATCACCTATTCATGGGGCGAATCTGAGATTAATGTTAGTAAAAGGATTGGGTCTTTAACCTAATCCACTCTAGGAGACCAAATTCAAATTAGATTTGAATCTGGTAACCTCCTGATAAGATCAGGAGTCAGCTAACTTAATCTATAGATAGGATTAAGATTATCCCCTATCCAAATACTGATTTGGATTAGGATAACACCCAAATTAGGAGGTTTCTTAATCAAGAAGAAATAGGAGAAACCCTAACAGAAATATCAGATTTCGAACAGGGTTGGTATGCAAGAGATACCTCCTGCGAATTGAGATTTGATCTCACACAGGCTCCAGAGAGAAGAGACACAGTTCAGCCCTCTTCGTCCCTAGATTTCTCCTCCAGCAACCGCCATTCCCTGTTGCAAGATTGGATCTTTGCATCAATAGGAAGTCAAGAAATCAGTTCTTGACAACAGTCTTGCAAGAAAGACCAAAAGATTCTGTGTCAAAGTTTCCAGAGGATTCTTGCGAAGGATCCAGTGTGTAGGATGCACCCTGCTGGTTCCGTTCCATCCATAGTTGTGTCATCTTCAGCAGGAGCGGATCTTGGTTTCTTCTTTGGGCGTGAACACCAACTTTGGGAGATATTGTTTTTCCGGATCAGGTATAATCCTTCATGTTTCCTTTTGGTTCAAATCTGGTTTGATTATGGTTCAAGTAGAATCCTTGAACATTGTATTCTAAATTTAAGGAATATGATTCCCAATTGGAAGAAGGTAGGAAAATTTTTGAAATTCGCCCACCCATTCCGCACCCTTCATGGCGTCCATTAGATGGATCCTACCATTCTTTCAGGCTTTCCTTTCTAAAACCTTAAAATTTTCCGAAAAAAAATCCAAAAAGATTTTTCTTACTACACCCTTTCACCTTCCTTATGGTCCTTTTAAGGAATATTCACCCAACCTCCACCCAAACTAAGGGCAATATGGCCATGAAAAAAAGTTTAGTCCTAACAAAAGCTTTTGAGAGAAAGCTCGAAAAAAAAAAAAAGAAAAGAAAAATAAAACTATTCAAAGAAAGAAAAAAAAAAGAAATTTAAGCAAAGGTCAAGTCAAAGTTGTAATCCATCATGACCCCAACTATCCAATCACTTAAATGAGGCGATACATTGTCTTCATAACCCCTCAATAGGCCCCTAGGTGCCACTTTCAGTTGAGCTTTTTTTTACCCCTATTTTCTACACCCAAGTCCTAAGCGATGTTTCGTCCTACAGAAAAGTCCTTTCCAAACCCTAGGGCAACGAAAAACTTAAGCCAAAAGAGATAGGTGGAACCACTATAAGAGGCCCTCCATTGCAAACAAAAAAGAACCATTATCCTACAATTTTCAATAGGAAGGTGACCCCTAAACACTTAAACCCCATTGTCGCAAACCCACAACCCTTCAAAGCAACTTTATATCCACTGTCATTGAGCCTCTTTATCCCTTCCTTTCCAAACCTAAATCCTAAATCACATTTTGTCCCAAAAAAAGTCTTTTCTGAATCTCATCAAGCTACCAACCACTTATGATCAAAATCAACTCCTAAAAATACATTGGCTTGACCCCACATTGGGTATGTGAGCAATGTAGACCCTTGTTCCAGATGCATCCATTCCTGTTAGATAGTTTTGTATGCCCTTAGCTTCAATCAAAATAATGTACTTTATGAATTTATTGTAAATGAATAAAAGTGCATATTTGATTCATGTTCCCTTAGTATGTTTCTATGCAATACCCATAAACTAGACACTTAATGAGACTCGTGTTAGTTTAGAATGTTCACAGCTAGTGGGTCGGTCTGGGGAGACCTATCCTGACAAGGCTGACACTGTGGTGCCACCAAGTCGGTAGGGGTGGCTTGTCTCACCTACCAGGGTGAGACCCTAGGCGCATACAGTGTGGGATTATTTGAATCTTTGAACTGGACCAGATTTCCAGTATTGCCTTGGACCTTGGACATTGATAGGCAAAACTGGAAAGTTACACCCGACCCCTAAACTCGATTATGATACTGCACTAAGTGTCGGATTGGGCTATCTTTGATGTACCAATCAGTGAGATCCTTAGCGGGGGTCAAAACGTGGGTATGTTGGGACAGTCTGTGAATTCATCTGAGTGGGTGATCATAGTGACAGGATCAGCCCCTTTGTCGGACAAAGGTAATGATCGGGGATGCACTCTCACTGATGAAAACCAAGACTGCCGGCAGCCGATTTCAATCGTTGAGATTTGTTTTGCAAAATATATTTTATATGAGATATAAAAGTATATATATTATGGTTTCGAAATGTTTGCAAATAGGTTTTAATTCCTGTGATCCATTATTGAGAGAGTGCAACACTGTTCCTTGCAGCCGAGGGAGAGGTCATCTCTTGTCAGGCAGTGTATGATCATTATGGGCTGAGAGGTTAAGTGTAAAACCATCGAGGATAATACCTGATGGGCTAATCTTGTATCTGCCCACAGTCCCTGAGTGTTACAAGGTGGCTTGGCCACGGGACCACTTAGGGTAAGCGTTGGGCCCATAGAGCCCATCTGATGGGTTTCAGGGGGTGCATTGTCCATAACAGTGTATTCGGCCAGGCCTTGTAATAAAGGCTAGGCTGAACCCATGTGGTTGATGTGTAGATCAATGTTTGGGTCCCACGCCATACAAGGAAACCCAACTGGGCAGCAGTTTGAAAGGCTTAATGAATACATAACCCTAAATGGGCCTTAAGCCCATTTCGAACTGGGCTAATTTGATTAGTCTTTAAGGGGCGAATTCTGAGATAAGATCAGCTGATAGGATTGGGCCCACACCCTATCCACTCAGAGAGTCCAAGATCTAAATGAGATTTAGATTTGGAAACTTCCTAATTAGATTAGGAACTAGCTGATCTAATCTGCAGATAAGATAAGGATTATCTCTTATCTTAAAGGGACTTCTAATCCAGATATGATTTGGGTTAGCAACTCCTAATGGGATTAGGAGTTGATCCATTTAAGTCTATAAAAGGAAGAGGGGGCGGCAGCCTTTAGACATCCAACACAATCACCAGCATCAGTCTTGTCTTCAGAGCTGAGATCACATAAGAGATAATTCTGCACCCTGCAAATACTCTCTAGCCGCCTCCTTCCTGCAGCCGCCGCCTATAGCAGTTCAATCTCCATTGCTTGGGAGAATCTTGATTTCAATCTTTTGGAGAAAAGATTGGTAGGAGTTGTATTCACAAGCCGTCCAGGTGATTCTTTGGAAGGATCAAGTTCTTAGGAAGAACACTACTGATTCTGCTCCACCCTTCACTGCGCCATCTTTAGTGGGAGCAGATTTTGGATCCTACCTTGGGCATGAACACCTCCATTGAGAGATATTGTTTCTCTATATCAGGTATTATCTCTCTCTCCTCCTTTTGGTTCAGATCTGGTTCAGTTTATGGTTCAAGAATGATCCTTGAAAATATGATTTTCTAAATAGGGAATTCGATTCCCAGTTGAAGGGAAAGAAAAATTTTTGAAATTCGCCCCTTTATTCCGCAATCTTGGGTGTCCATATGATGGATTTCCTATCCCTTCATTATGATCAAAATCAACTCCTAGAAATACATTGGCTTGATCCCACATTGGGTATGTGAGCAATCTAAACCCTTGTTCCAGATGCATCCATTCCAAAAGAAGGATATCTCCCTAGCTCATTGACTTGAAAACCCGAAAGGACGACTTAGGCAAAAGATATTGTACAAATAAAACAACAAAAGCAAAAAAAAGAAAAAAAGATGACAAGAAAAGAAATAAGCCTATTGAGTGAAAACCTAAAAGGGTATCCAAACAAAATATAGGGAATCAAAAATAAATGGCATAAACAGTGAAGAAAAAAAGTGTTTTTAGCATCTCATGTAGTCCATCACCACCATCTACTCTATTGCACCTCTCCAAGGCATACCGGTTACAATCAATAACATCAACACCATCGAGCTTCAACATAGATAAACACCATATATGCAATCATCAATTGTCTCATCTCTTACATTGCAAATCATGCATCTTTTTGTTACAATTGCACTATCTCATCTTTGCATCAACATCACCATCATTGTATTGCACCCATTACGGAAGCTCTGAGTCAAGGTTTAAAGTATCAGAAACGCTAAGTGTATCAGAAAGACAAATTTAAGAGACACATCATGATGTCTTGAATACACGCACGGATACGGACGAAAAATTAAGATGCGCATGGAAAAGACCAAATACTCTAATAAATCATAAATATACACCAATAACATTAAATATAGGGCCTAAATGAGCTATATATACATAAAAATCAAATCCTTTAGTGATTTTTATGAAAAAATGTCATATCAACATACGAAAACATAAGGATATTCTCTAATAAGGTTATAACTACAAAATATAAGCTTAATAATTATTTCATGAAACCTTTTCTATAATTTGTTAAACAATTATTTATTTCTTATTCAAACAATTATTTTATTTTTTATTACAAAAATTATAACAAAAAAAATGTAACAGAAAAATAATTCTATGGATGTGGTAGGTCATCCATAAATTTACAACATGGTAAATATTATGATTAGATTACACCAAAAATTAGAAAAAAAAATAAATATTTTACATAAATTTCAATAGATCATCAAATTAAAAATTGGAAAAAAATCTTAAAATTACAAAAAGTTTATAAATAAATATGTTTCATACTAAAATTGGAAAAATAAATATTATTATTCAAAAATTAAAAAATGAATATTTCAGAAATTTCAATAGATCTATGGATATGGTACTCACCCATAGATCTATTACACAATTATTCTTCATGGGCAGATTACACCAAAAATATAAAATTTTATTTTTTATGTTATTTTTTTATTTTTTCTAAATTCTCTTCAAAAAAATAAATGGATCTATTTAAAGCACAAAAATATAGGATATTCAACATATATATATATATATAGCATTTCCAAGAATTAAAAAAAACACAATATTGTAATATATTATCGAATAAATTGAAAAAAGCATTTATTTTGCAATTTTAGTAAAGAGTTGAAAAAACTAAAAAATCTAGAGTTTTGGAGGTTGTTTTTGGGTTTTTTTTTAAGATTTTACAATCCAAGAATGTGTAGGGATGATTTGGTGAGTTTGGGAAAGAAGGCTTTTGGAGTGAATTAGAAGCCTTTTTTTCCTAAAAAATTGTAATTCATTTTTTGCTGACAAGAAAACATACTGTATCGGCTGATACACCCCAATACAAGTACAATACAGTCCCCATACGCCCTTGATACAGTCACAATACAGGGTCAACATGACGAAAAGACACGATACAAATGATTTTGTAGTGCCAACCCCTTAAAGATACGATACATATCGGCCAGTACATTACGAAATTTTGAACCTTGCCCTAAGTTCCATACACCCTAGTCCTCATTTTAGGCGGCTGACCAAACACCCAATGTTGCGGATGCGTTCATAGGGAGGACGTACAGCCACCAACAACAACAGTGAAGAGGGGCCCACAAGGGTCCCACAAAGGCAGCAGCTTATCTTAGCTCATCTTATCTCATTCTTAGTAGTTTTCCTTATCTTCTAGAGTTTGATTTACCTATTAGAATAGGAGTCTGTTGATCCTAAAAGTGTGAATTATCCTTATCTGTGAGTATTCAAATTCTACTAGGAGTCTTCCCCCACCTCTTGTAATCTCCTATTTAAGGAGCTACAAATTAAGAATAAAGCATTCAGTTTTCAGTCAAGAAAGAGTAGGAGAGTTAGGGTGGATCTCTTGAACAAATCACCCTCAGGTCGCCACCATAGGGTCTGCGCGCAAAGGGAGGGGCAAGGGGAAGCTAGGAGTTCTCCCTGTGGACCGACCCGTGACAAGATCCTACGCTAGGGCCCATAACATTTTGGTATCAGAGCCAAACGTCATGGGCGACATGGAGCAGCTGTCCTCCAGGGTCCACGATTTGGAACACCGACTCGTGGAGAACCACGCGGAAGAGAAGTCAAGGAAGATGTCAGGGAGCTTCGTCGCCTACTCAAGTTATACTTCTCCACCAAGGAGAGGAGCCCTGAAGGGGCGACCACCAGCAACAGCCACCGCCCAGAATTGGCAGAGGAATCCGGCGAATGACCAATCGCCGCCCCAACAGCACCGATCATACCCAAGTACAGTCGACTAGAGTTTCCCTCATACAGCGGCAGCGGCGACCCACTGGGATGGTTGTACTGTTGCGAGCAATTTTTCCGGAATCAGCGCACGGAGGAGAAAGATAAAGTCAGCCTGGTCGCATTCCATATGACAGACAAAGCACAGCTCTGGTTCTACCAGGTAGAGCAGGAGAAACCAGGTCTCAATTGGGATCAATTCAAGTCCTACTGCCTCCTATGGTTCGGACCTCCATTAACAAGCAATCCATTGGGAGAGTTGATTAACCTCAAACAGACCGGGATTGTAGCCGAGTACCAACGACAATTTCAGACTCTTCTCGCTAGAGCCTCTTCGGTGCGCCCAGACCAAAAGGTGGATATGTTCACCGCTGGGCTAGCCGAACCTCTGAGAGTCGATGTAGAGATGCAGAGCCCTCCCAACCTAGTCACTGCGATGAACTTAGCTCGTGCCTTCGAGCACAAGCTACAGATCAGCCGAGGGTCCTTCAGCATGGGGCGTTTAGCGACTTCTTGGGCAAACCCAAAATCAGCTGGAGGAGGGTCTTCGTTGACAGACAGCAGGGAACGACTCCACTCAGGCAACACTTCCAGACCGGCGCCCAGCATAGGAAGCAACACGGCAGCACCCCCCATCAAATGCTTATCTAGAGCTGAGATGGCGGAGCAACGGGCAAGAGGTCAATGCTTCAACTGCGACGAGCTGTACTCAGCTGGGCACCGATGTAAACGACTGTTCTGCCTCCTGGTTGACGAACCGGAGGAAGACGATGAGTAGACAGCACTAGAACCAGAAATCTCCCTCCACACCATCACCGAAATACAGAACTCCCAAACCATGCAGCTACGAGCACAAGTGGCAGGGAAACCAGTTCGCATTCTGGTGGACTTGAGAAGCACCCACAATTTTATCAGCAAGGAAGCGACACTTCAACTGAAACTGCCAGTGGAGGGCAGACCGCGACTTCAAGTAGCCGTCGCAAATGGGGAGAGGGTTCACAGCCTGGGAATCTGCCGGAACATCCAAATTCAGGTTGAATCAGAACCCTTTTTCGCTGATTTATTTGTACTGCCCCTGGATGAGTTCAATATAGTGCTTGGAGTCAAGTGGCTCATCACTCTATGTCCTATCCTATGGGACTTCAGTCCCCTAACCATGACTTTCAACCTAAATGAAAGGCAAGTCACCTGGCAAGGAACCAAGGTAAGGGCGAAGAGACTACAGGTACATACTCTCCATGGCGACACCATGCACACCACAGAGATAGAGAGACTTCTCACCGACTTCCCAGACATGTTTTCCGAACCCAAGGGACTCCCACTCGTCCGGTCGTGTGACCACTGGATTCCTTTAATCCCAGGTTCCGAATCCGTCATCGTCCAGCCATACCGCTACCCGCACCTGCAAAAAGATGAGATAGAAAGACAATGTGCAGAGATGTTGAAACAAGGAATCATCCGCCCCAACCACTCACCCTTTTCTTCACCGATCTTATTGGTACCGAAACAAGACAACACCTGGAGGTTTTGTGTGGATTACAGGGAACTTAACAACAGAACCGTCAAGGACAAGTTTCTGATTCCCGTGGTAGACGAACTACTAGATGAACTCCACGGATCTCAATACTTCTCAAAACTGGATCTCAAATCAGGGTACTTTCAGGTCTGGATGGGCCCTGAGGATGTGGAAAAAACAGCCTTCCGGACGCACCATGGCCACTTCGAATTCCTGGTCATGCCTTTTGGCCTCACCAACGCTCCCTCCACATTTCAGTCTTTGATGAACAAGGTATTTCGGCCCCACCTCCGCAAATTCGTCCTAGTATTTTTCGACGACATCCTGGTTTACAGTACATCATGGGTGGAGCACGTTCGTCACCTAAGAACTATTCTGGAACTACTGCGCCAACACAAACTCTTCCTAAAGCGGGCCAAGTGTTCCTTTGGGGAACGGCAGGTACTTTATCTGGGCCATGTGATCAGCGGAGAAGGTGTTTCGGTAGATGGCTCCAAGATCCAAGCAATTCAAGAGTGGCCCAAACCTCAGTCCACCAAGGCTCTCCGCGGGTTCTTGGGACTCACAGGATATTACCGCAAGTTCGTTAAGGATTACGGACTCTTAGCTACCCCACTGACCAAGATGCTAAAGAAGAACACATTCCAGTGGGATGAAGCAGTAGACGCCGCCTTCACAACCCTAAGGGATGCATTCTCCACCCCAGTGTTGCGGTTACCAAACTTTGACCTAGAATTTATAGTTGAATGTGATGCTTCTGGTATGGGCATTGGAGCGGTACTACAACAGCAAGGGCACCTCGTAGCCTTCTTTAGCCGCAAATTGGCCAACTGGCACCTAAAGCTACCGGCCTACGAGCGCGAGTTGATTGGACTAGCCAAGACCGTACAACACTGGAGACCATACTTGTGGGGTAGACCCTTCGTCGTCAAGACGGACCACTACAGTCTCAAGTACCTACTAGAGCAGCGGCTTACCACTCCACCCCAACAACACTAGGCAAGTAAACTGCTCGGGTTTGACTTCCAGGTAGAACACAAGGCAGGGACCTTAAATCGGGCCGCAAATGCACTGTCCAAGCATGACGAAGATGCTATACACCTTTGTGCGATCTCCAGGCCCCGCATCACCCTATTGGACAGCATTAGGAGTGTACTGCCCCGAGCAACCAACCCGAACTGGTTCATCCACGACAGACTAGTACTATACAAGGGGCGGGTATACCTCCCGACAAATTGTCCATTAATCCCCGCCATCATCTCCAGCATTCATAACGCCACACATGAAGGGGTTCAGAAGATGTTGCACCGCGTCCACACCAATTTCCATTGGCATGTTATGCGGGCTTCGGTTAGGGATTTCATCCAGAGTTGCTCCATGTGTCAACAACAAAAATGGGAGAATTTACACCCGGTAGGCCTCCTCCAGCCGCTTGCACTGCCAACACAGATCTGGGCTGATATCTCCATGGACTTCATTAAGGGCATGCCCAAGGTCAGGGGGAAATCAGTTCTATTCGTGGTGGTGGATCGTTTCTCCAAGTATGCACATTTCATTCCCTTATCCCACCCATACAACGCAGTTTCGGTTGCCCACGTCTTCTTCACACATATTTTCTGCTTGCATGGGCTACCCAAATCCATCATTAGTGACAGGGACCCGGTCTTTACCAACACCTTCTGGAAGGAGCTATTTCGATTCTAGGGCACGACACTAGCTTTTTCATCCGCCTACCATCCTCAGACGAACGGACAAACAGAGGTCGTAAGCCGGATCATAGAGATGTACCTCCATTGTTTTGTGAGCTACCAGCCACGGCGATGGGTGGATTGTCTTCCATGGGCCGAATACTGCTACAACACAACCTACCACTCCTCTCTTGGCATGACTTCGTTCCGGGTTGTCCATGGTCGGGATCCCCCCGCCTACTGTCCTACGAACCCGGTTCGACACGGTTGGAAGAAGTCGACCGTAGTCTACAGGATCGCGATGCCCTCCTGGCTGAAGTCACTCTCCGCTTATAGCAGGCTCAAACACGCATGAAGAATATCTACGATTAGCGCCACAGGGACCTAACCTTCGAGCCGGGACAATTCGTGTGGTTGAAGCTCCAACCGTATCGGCAGCATTCTCTCAAAGGCAGATCTCCCCCTAAATTGGCCCCCAAGTTTTACGAACCCTTCAAGGTGGTACGGTGAATCGAAAAGGTTGCATATCAGCTTGAGCAACCAGAGCACAGCAAACTCCATGATGCCTTCCACGTGTCCTTGCTCAAGCCATTTACAGGAACCCCCCCTGACGAGGTACCTCCCCTTCCACCCATATGAGACGGCAGGCCCATTCTACAACCTCGAAGTCCTAGTGGCGTGGGACGATCTACCACCAGCTGAGGCCACCTGGATTCCCTGGACTATTCTACAAGACGCCTACCCCAATCTCGAGCTTGGGGGCAAGCTCGTCGTCCAGGAGGGGTGTAATGTTGCGGATGCGTTCATAGGGAGGACATACAGCCGTCGACAGCAGCAGTGAGGAGGGGCCCACAAAGGTGGCAGCTTATCTTAGCTCATCTTATCTTATTCTTAGTAGTTTTCCTTATCTTCT
Source organism: Nelumbo lutea (assembly GCF_056320005.1). NCBI lineage: Eukaryota > Viridiplantae > Streptophyta > Magnoliopsida > Proteales > Nelumbonaceae > Nelumbo > Nelumbo lutea. The sequence goes on from NC_142685.1 coordinate 67,074, forward strand.
AGAGTTTGATTTACCTATTAGAATAGGAGTTTGTTCATCCTAAAAGTGTGAATTATCCTTATCTGTGAGTATTCAAATTCTATTGGGAGTCTTCCCACACCTCTTGTAATCTCCTATTTAAGGAGCTACAAATTGAGAATAAAGCATTCAGTTTTCAGTCAAGAAAGAGTAGGAGAGTTAGGGTGATCTCTTGAACAAATCACCCTCAATTCGCCACCATAGGGTCTGCACGCAAAGGGAGGGGCAAGGGGAAGTTGGGAGTTCTCCTCGTGGACCGACCCGTGACAAGATCCTACACTAGGGTCCATAACACCCAACTCCCAACATTAAAGCATATTTTTAACTTCAAAGACAAATACCCAAAGAACCATGCATATTGACTTGCCCATATCAAACATGCATGGTTTAGGTATAAGAACCTTGTTGGATGTCTTTCGGTTGTGCTTAACATGGAAATACGTTGCAACAACTTTTCCACACTTAATTGTTTCCTAAAAAAAAAAAAATCTCATTGACAAAAATATCTTTCCTTTCTCACCATTTGTTTATCAAAGCATGCATCTTGGAAAATCTCAAGGAATTGACCAACGAAAATTTTCACAATTCCTATGTTGCAAGGACAACTATAGTTCTAGACAGCCATACAAATGTTGTGGATGAGAGATTACATTTTAAAAACCCCTTCGAGAAGATCTAGGGATTGGCTTATGTACGACAATCCTTCTGTCAATAGCCGAATGAGTGCTAAACAATTATAATAGTGTACCAGAGGCAAGGTTCAAAGTATTGGAAACACAAGGTCTATTGGAAAGATAATTTTAAGATACGTATCAAGATATGCAAGGATATGGACGAAAAATCAAGATAGAAAGAAATACGTTAGGAAACTTAAATAAATCATAAAAAAATATATTACTAACAATAACTACAAGTTTTATACAATTGTAAATAGGTCATTTAAATGTAAAAAACCATAATTTAATGGGCTATATAGTGTGAAATATTGGGATACAATTAGTAACCGTTGAAAAATGATGAAAGAACTAAAATGTAGAAAAAAAAAATCAAAAATGTGAATGTGTATACATCGATTTTCAGATAACCAAGATAATGTATTTTAGTATTTATTAGTATATAATTTTTATTAATTAATTCTAGCTTTTATTAATAAACATCCACTATGAAAGAGAAAACTTAATTAAAAATAAAAATGCATATGACCATAACAAACAAATATGGGTGTGGCCTAGTGGTGAACTTATGGTCGTTAAAATCTAGTAACCAATGTTCAAATCTTGCTCTTGCTAAATTTCGTAGCATTTATCCTAACAAAACAAAATTAATGAGAGATGATCATTAATTCACGAAATTAATGATAGAATTCGAATTAGGCACTAAAGTTCTAGTTTAAATTTACAATTGCCTTTAGTTATAGGAATAATTGACTAATCAATGAAAGAGAAATTAGACTTAAATATAGGAGTAACTAATGAAATTAATGAGAGAGAATTCGGAAATAAATATAAATTAGTGAAATTAATGAAAAATGACACCCAAAACGAATCAAGTGTATCACGTTGTATCAGACTGTTTCGAGCCTATATCGGCCGATAAAAAGCCAAAATAACCCAATACGTGCACATATCTATATGACATAAGAAAACAGAACATGTGATTTCTAAATGTTACATGTATTGGGCTCTTAATGAAATGATACGTATCGGCCGATACAGCCTAGTACATTGCAAAATTGTAAACCTTGATCATAAGAGGAGAATCTAGAGGAGTCTTTTCAATAAAAAAATAATCATCTTCTTTCAATAAACCAGCATTTTGTCATAAAAATATTTTTTTCGAGTGGTATTCTTTTGAAAATGGGAAAGCTATTCCATTGCATTTCTGCACAAAAATAAGTTACTTCCTCAAGCTTTGTTGTTCAAATTATCATCCTCCAATAAAAAGAGGTAATCTGTAGACACCCCATTTTTACACCCTTTAGTCTTTCTACAGCACTCCAAGCTTCAAGCATGCTTCAGTTAACTTCTCAGCCAACTAGATGCATTTTTGAAATTTCACAAAAGTTTTAATCTCTAGGCCAACAAATCCAATACAACAGGTACATAGAGCCTGAAATTCCAAATCTAATAGTACCATGATTACCCAAACCCAATACAATTTACCCTTTCATCCTAAGGCACAAAAACAAAATTGATTTCAATCGTCCAATTGAAATCTTTTTTATCCTAAACCTCATCTCACATCAAATTAGATATCTAACACCATAGTTATATAGATCCCAAAATTCCAAGTCCAATGATATCAACACCCAAACCCAAAACCATTTACCCCTTCGTCCTAAGACACAAAGCTAGAAACGATTCTAATCGTCTGATTGGAATATCCTTAAACTCATCTTACATTAAATAAAAAATCCAACACCATAGGTACGTAGAGCCCAAAATTCTAAGACCCTAAGTCAGAATCAATTCTAATCATCCGATTGGAATCTTTTCGATCTTGAACCTTATCTCCTATCAAGTTAGAAATCCAACACCATAGGCATGTAAGACCCAATATTCCAAGTGCAATGATACCAAGATCACCCAAATACGAAACCATTTACCCCTTTGTCCTAAGACTCAAAGCCAAAACCGATTCCAACTGTCCAATTGGAATCGTTTTTATCTTGAACCTTATCTCACCTCAAAACAGAAATCTAACACCATAGGTACATAGAACTCGAAATTCCAAATCCAATTATACTAAGATTGCCATAATCCAACACCATTTGCCCTTCCATCCTAAGACTCAAAGTCAGAACCGATTCTGATCATTCAATTGAAATTCTTTCGATCCCGAACCTTATCTCACATCAAGTTAGAAAACCAAGCCTGTAGATACATAGATCTTGAAATTCTGAATCCAACGATACCAAGATCGTTCAATTCCAACATTGTTAATCCCTCAGTCTTGAGACCCAAAGCTAGATTCAATTTGTGCCCTCTGTTATCAGGCCTGTATTTAATTAAATAAATAAAAAGAACGCTCCTGGTATTAGCCTAGAAGGAGAAGAGACGAAGAAGAAGAGGAGAAGAAAGGTCAAACAGAATAGGTCTATACAGTTTCTGTCGAAGAAGAGAACTGCTACACAAAATGTTTAATTCATAATAAAAGGTAAAATTACACTATTACCCCTATATACAAATGCTTGAGAATAGAGACAAAAAAGACACTAATTTAAAGAAGGGAAAAGACTAAAATAACTGTAAAACAAAGTTTGTATTTTAACACTCCCCCTCAAGTTGGAGCATATATATCATACAACTCCAACTTGTTACAAATGTATTTCATCCGAGCACCAATCAAGCCTTTGGTAAACAAATCAGCTAGTTGATCTTCAAACTTCATGTATGGGGTAATGATTTCTCTACTGACCACCTTTTCTCTAACAAAGTGGAAATCAACCTCTGTGTTTGGTCCTCTCATGATATACTGGATTGGAAGAGATATGAATGGTAGCCTAGTTGTCACAAAATAGCTTCATGGGGGTTGTGACTGATATTCCCATCTCTTGTAACAATTGTCTCAACCACACCAACTCACATGTAGTGTGGGCCATGGCTCTATACTCGGACTCAAGCACTACTCCTAGCCACCACATTCTGCTTCTTGCTTTTCCAAGTAATCAAATTCCCTGCCAAAAAGGTGCAATAACCAGTTGCTGATTTTCTATCAGTAACCAATCCTGCCCAAACAGCATCAGTGTGTCCTTCCAAGGAAAGTTCTCCCTCTTTCTTATACAACAACCCTTTACCTGGAGCCCCCTTCAAATAGCGTAGAACTCTAACAACACCTTCCCAATGGGTTGTCCTTGGGTTCTGCATAAATTGGCACAATAATCCAACGCTGAAGGAAATGTCAGGTTTTTTTTTTTGATAATTAAGGAAATGTCAAGTTTTGTAATGGTTAAAAAAATCAGTTTTCCAACTACTCTCCTGTACTGTCCAGTATCATCTAGGGACTCCCCCTCACTATCAAACATCTTCACATTCAGATCTATAGGAACTCCCCCTTACTATCAGACATTTTCACCAATACTTTCTTAAATGTTTGAGCAACACCTTAGAGATTATTTTGTAGGTACCACCAATCAAGCTAATGTGTGGAAACAACACCATGGATCTTCGGTATTAGGAAAATGAAGGTGGAATTTCTGTCATGGGTATATATGAATGTCATCAAATACATGCATCACCTCCATAAAGAAAAAATAGTTTATTTCTTCTTTTATAATATATTATATATTCTACATTTTTACTTAATTTCTTAAATACATATTCATCCCACTACAACCAAAAGAAGAGAGAGAGAGAGAGAGAGATACCCACCATCTTTATGGATAATCGAGAAACATATTTTATTGGAAAGATCTATATACAAAGCGATGAGTGATTTCCCCAAAGTTATGGAGTAGCAACCCCCTTTTTACATTTCACCCCTTTATGTTGTTTCCCAATGTATTTTTTACCTACTCACACCTTGTCTTGCCAAAGAGTTGGTCATGACGTTCGCCAATCTCTTTATCCAATTAAATCTTGCAATCATCTCCCTTGTCGTTTTAAATATTGTTTTTTGATCTGTGTTATATTGTAAACTCAACCTAATAAACTTCCAAGCTGAATTTTGGGTTTTTGAGTGCTGATTCACGTTATGGTTCGTCATAATGGTTATGATGATAACATGGAGTATCTCTTGGGATCAAAAACTAGAAAAGGGGAAAAATGAAAACATAAAGCTGTTTGAAGTAATTGCAAATAACCAAAGAATCAAAAGCACCTACCTCTGATAGACCATAAGTATGAAAAACATTGATGGATATCAAGCCCTTCGCTAGCCAAGACAGCAGCTCCTTAACAGAATCTTTAAGCAAACCAGGCTGATGTATTTTATAGCTCCCCCAGTACAGTCCATGTATTGTCCAGTTCTAAAGAGCAGCATACAATGCAAAGGAGATTAGAGCTTATGATTTATAATCTACTTAAACAGAACATTACCCCCTTAAAAGGAAAGAAAAAGGCAAATAACCAAATGCATCAGCAGACGGCAATACAGAGGAAAAATAAGAAGCACAACTTTCACTTTATACGAAAGTGTGAGAACTTGAAATTCTGTCATTTAGTTGACAAGAAACCAAGTCAAGGATCAGAAATGCAATTTACTACTAAACAATTTTTTATAATTTAAAAAAAAAATAGGAAATTCTTAATTTATTGCCCTTAAAAGTTTGATGAGATATTCTAAAAGTCAAAAATATCATAAAATAAATTCTAATAACAGGTCCTTAAGTGAAGAATGAAAATCAGAAATTGAATTCATTATATGATTTATTGTACATCTTTTAGAAGATGTAGCCACTCGGAAACCAAAATACTCCAGCATTTCCTCCACAGAGCAGCATGTTGCATGCCCCTACCAGTTTCACCATGGCAGCATGCTTGAAAACATAATAGCCATTCATATTCAATCATTGAGATTGAAGGAATCAATTCAATGCAATATTATTTTTCTAAAATAATATACCTGATGAATATTCACACCATTTCTCAAAAAATAAATAAATAAATAATAACTGATCAATAAAAAACTCATTCCAATTCCTATTTGAATGTTCAATAGTCCTTAGTATCAGTGTCGTAGGATGGTATCTATTTTAACAGCAGGCTTTCATGTAGTTTAAGCTCTTTAAGAATGGAACAGTTGAAACTAGATTAGTTCTGTCTTCAATCTGGGCATATAACTAAAAATCGTACATTTTTCTATCTTATTTTCATCTTTATGATTCATTTCACAATTATCAAATTTTATGGTATGGATTTGAAATGGAAAAGAAAGCTTCATTTTATCAATGAACAAAAAAAAAAGATTTGTTATGGATCATACAAAATTGACCCTTCTCATGCTTTAAAATGTCCACAAATTTCCTATTTTTTTATGACATTTCCATTTCCATAGGTATCGACACAAAATTTTGCTAAAATTGACATTTTCTCCAATGAACACTACCGGCACTACATGGAGCACAAGAGATAGTATTATAACATAAGTTGGTGACAATATTTTATAGATATGTGGATTAGCAATGTTACTGCACGCCTAAAGGACACAATTACCACTTTATGATAGCTTGTTATTCATTTCAAACATGGAGTTAACTATTAGTTCTTGTTCATGTAATAGATTATTTGATCGATCTATTCGATACATTTGAATTTTCTAAAGTTCAAATTTTGCATTAACTCATTCCATCATGTAGTTTTGACTTTTAGGGTTAACAGGACAACTTCACAACATATTAATTTGTTTATGACCTTACTTCCTTAGCTTTGTTTAATAAGTTGGAACAAGACAATATTTAAAAAAAATGTGCCTACGCTTCTTTTATCATTCATAAGATATCATTCCATATTTTTGCATATTTCACAATGTTTCTACCATGTCCATAACTTTTACAATATTTCTAACATTTCCAACATGTTTCCTGTATTTAGATTATTGATATTTTGAACAGTGCTCTTCTCATACATAAAGATTGATCTAAGTGGAAAACTTTTTTTTTTCTTTTTTTTTTTTTGCAGTCAGGATCGTAAAGTAAGGGTTTATGGTGATTCAAAAAACTACAAAATAATCATCATCCAAGTCTTATCCCAACCATATAGGGTCGGTGTTGGTGTGAAAATTTTAATAAATTCTCAAGCAACATAATTCACTCAATCAAGTGATTGAGTTTTTATTATTTTGGGTAAGGCCCATTCAAGGAATCATACGTATTGTTCCCCTTAAGTACATCTCCATAAGAAAGTAGAGAACACCTTTTGATTCTGACATGGAAAAATGACTGCTAAAACAAAGGAAAAGAACAATAGGGTACTTAAAAAAAAAAAAACTTTTCTTTTCTTTTACATCAAGTGTACAAGAATGAGAAGAAAGAAAAAGAAAATACAATTGAGAAACTATACAACAATACATTTCTCTTTTATTTTTTAAAGAAAATTTCCTTCTCACTCCTTTCTTCACAATAAGCTATAGTCAATAAGACGAAATTCTGATTGTAGACAGCATTAATCCTTGGAATTTTGCATACAAAAAAAGAACCATAGTCAATCAAACTGAATATTTAATTGTAGATGATTTTCATCCCTCTACTCTTCATTTTCATTTGGAGGGAACCATAATTAGCCTTCGAGAATTAGACTGTAGATGGTTTAATCCCTAAGTTTATCTTGAAAGAGGGACCATAATCAACCAAGTAGAGGCACCTGGTTGTAGATGGTTTATTCCCTTCTACTCTTCATTTTCATTTGAAGGGAACCCTATCAGTCTTCGAGAATTAGAATGTAGATGGTTTAATCCCTAACTTTGTCTTGAAAGAGGGACCATAATCAACCAAGTAGAGGCACCTGGTTATAAATGGTTCATTTCCTCTATTTCCTTTCTCAAAAGTGAAAATAAAAGAGAGAAGAAAAAGGATACATAGCAAAAGACATATATATAGAAAGTATTCACAGAGGACTTTCTTTTTTCTACCTGTATTAGTGAGATTTTTCCTTCCCTGCCTTCCCTTGAGCACTTCTCTTTTCTTCTCTCCTTATTTTTTCTTTTTTCAATAATCTCTTGTGAAAATTTTCTCCGAAGAGTCTCTTTGTCCCCTTTCTAGCTTCCCCTTAAGGTGCTTAAACAAGGAGTGGGGTAGTTATGGAACTACCTCCTCCTCCTAGGTAAAGGACACTTGTCCCTCCCACTTAAAGGGAGGGAACTCCTCACTTAAAGAGAGGGAACTCCCATACGGGATACTTTTTTATAGTTTTAATGATTTGGCTAGCAGACTAGCCAACCAACTTATTTGAGTTCTAATTTATTAAATATTATTTGGATTAAAAAATGCCTTCAACAATCAGTTACGAGAGTCATGTTTCACCATTTTGTTCTGTTTAATGCAATATCCATTGTTAAATTATGGGACTTAAATCAATTCATACTACTTCAACCCAAGCCCTTTTTGATGCACTCCTAGCCCTTCCTAGCCCCTTCAACTTGTAATAGATCACTTCTTATGGGCAAGGTTCAAAGTATCGGAAATGCCAAGTGTATCAGAAAGACAATTTTAAGAGACGTATCAGGATACTCCTTAGATATGCATGTGTACCAGAGAAAAACTAAGATACGCTTGGAAGAACTATAAATACTGAATAAATCAACTATAAATGCTTTAACAAATCATAAAAATATATCAACAACACTAAATATAAGACCTCAATGAGGTGTATATACATTAAATTAATATATTTTAATGATTTTATAAAGAAATATGTTGTAGCTAGTTATAATTTCATTAAAAATCCTATGCTTAACTATAATTTATAAAGTATAATTCTTAAGTTTTAATGTTTTATGGGATGGGAAAAACCCAACTCTCCTATCCAACCATAAAGCACGCATTGGCACAACTTCTATGCTAAATTATAATTAATAATTATTTATTATTTAAATAACTATTATTTATTACTTAAAGCATAGCTGGCCTTAACAATTGTTTTATAGAGCTTTCCTTTCAATCTAAGTAGTAATCATCTATTAGATAAAATTACAAACAAGTCTTAAAATATAGATAGAAATCTAGTTTCAACAATCTATGGATTTTGACTAAAAATCTTATACCTTTTTGCTATAGAAAAAAGGGTTTTCAATCTTGTTTATATTTATTGTATATCCTCCAAAAAATATTAAATAGAGCATTTTAATGATGTATAAATATTGGAGGCAAGAAACTCCTTTTCTATAAGAAAAAGAAGAATTTTTGTTGTTCTGAAAGTAAATCAATGGGAAAATGACAGTCCCCATCTTGTAAATCTATAATCCTACTAAAAAGAAAGGTAAAACCACACATTTTGGGCTAACCTACTTTATTTTATTTTTGTCAAGCAAAAATAAAACTTTTTAGAACTCATTAGACGACAAAATATATATATTTTGTATACAACATTAGACAATTCCATTTCATATTGATTGGTTTAAAACTTTAATTAATAGGAAATTATTGTAAATGAAATTATACTAATGACTCATCAGATTATTCCAATGATTGGTAATTTATTTGATGCAAATGAAGAACTTTAAGAGCTTTTGGTAGAAAGAAATTTTCACTAGCAAAAAAGTTGTTACCATTGCCTACCCTTTCTTTTTCAAATATTTTACAAATACGCTTTTGTCATATAAAAGTACATTTTGTTTGAACCGCCATTCAAGATAAAAGCGGTTGCTCATTGCTATAATTGGATGTAAAAGACATGTATTTTTCTATTCTTTCTCTATATTTCTTTCATATATGATATTTCCTTAATAACATGCAAAAATAAAATACAGATACATGTGCATCACATAGAGTCTCACTAGAGACCAAAATGAAAAATGAGAAATGATGTGATATTTTTTTTCTATTACATATAATAATATAAAGCAATAAACTCCAAGGATCACCCTATAGTTTGAGGTTTTAGCACTTATCCCTTGTTTTATGGTACAGTGACAGCATTTAAAAAAAAAAAGATCAAGAACCACTTGAATGGCAGATATTAGGTGAAATCTTGATCACTCTTGCATATAAACAACAAATGGGCAATTTCGGAAATGTCCATTCACTGTTATCTCTGTCAGAGGTGTGCACAGTTTGGGGGTCTCTTAAAAAATAGAATACGGCATTATGTGCCAGAAACCTCAAAAAGGGGAGGGGAGTTGGAGTAAACTCTATATTTGTCCAAGCTTAAAATACCAAGAAGATTATTTAATTGTTGGGGACTGATAATAATACTTCTACAAGAACTGAAATTTTAGTATTAACTCGAGTACAAATAATGGAGTTTTAAGGCTCAGTTTGGAAGGAGTACAAATACAAATATATAGAGTGAAAAACCTTGTATTTTGTATTATTTTGTATGTATTTACATGGTAGATATTTGTGTTTGTACTCTTTCCATACTGAGCCTAAGCTTTACTGCTTGCATCAGCTAGTAACAGCAAGAGTTGGAATCACTAAGAGCACCTTAACAAGTGCAATATTTGCTGGGATGACAGGGACCTCTCCACTTGCAAACCCTATGACCAGGATATTTGCTCCCCAATTCAACAGTTTCAAGCTTTCTTTTGTGAGATTACCACCTACTGGATCATAGAGAACATCAACCCCTTTGAGCTTCCTTGCCTTCAGGAATTCTTTCACACTTCCAAAAATGTTCCCCTTGCTTATGTCAACAACATGATCAATGCCAAGTGATTTGAGAAACTGTACTTTTTCAGCTCCCCTAAAATCAAAAATATGCTCCAGAAATTATTCATATCCCTTTGAAGCTTTAATAATTTCAGGGTTCAATGGTTGCATAAACAAACAGGAACAGTAGAGATTAACAAAATTCATGCTGCTACACTGTCCAATGCCTACATACCTGGCAACAGCAATGACAGTGGCACCACAAACTTTTCCAATCTGCACAGCTGAAAGCCCAACACCACCAGCTGCACCCAGAACAAGCAAAACCTGTAATTTTATCACCGTCAAAACAAGTTACGCTACAATTTCTCAAAAGCATCACTAGCAAGCTTCTGTGGTTATTTTCTCAACTTCAACTCTTTTGATTCTGAGAAGCCCATGAAACAATTCAAACTTCAATGGGAAGATTAACAGTACTTGGCCAGAGCTTAATCCTGCTCTATGAACAAGTGCCACATGTGAAGTTCCAAATGCAACAAGGAGTGCACCAGCAGCAACCAGATCACATCCATCGGGAACTAAAAACCTTTACGTCAAAGAGAAAGAAAGAAAGATAAAAGTACATGCAAAGTTAATCAAATAAGTTATCCATAAAAATATTAATCAAATATGTAAATAATTAACAAACATGTTAACCAGCGTAACTGCTCATTATTGAAATGACAAAATGAATGAACGAACATACTCTACCACATATATCAGGCTGGACTTGCGAATGAGAAAGTCCAAAAGATTTCCTTAAATTGTCCACTTAGTTTTTCTCTATCTTCTTTTTTCTCCTTCAATTCCTTTCAGTTCTTTCTCATTCACAGCCAACTCATTAAGCATAAACCTATATTTTTCCCGAACATCCATGATAAATTTGATTGATCAAATTAATTTTTCCTGTTCCATATTGAAGCAAACCGGGTACTTATCTATATCTAAGGTACCAGGTAGAAAACATGCAAGTTTAGGCACTAGCATGAAATTCTTATCAGCTGCAATGAAATCTGTAGATGTTTTGAGGTTTTCTTGAAATAGGATTTAGTTTAATTTAGAAAATTCAGACGTCGTGAAAACATGCTAAAAGTTAGGTCCGTATCCAAGCAAACCCTCCAAGACCCCAGATAGCTGGGACCAACAATGGGTAAAGGCCTTTTTAGTTAGGATTTTCAGTTCAGGAATAAATATACAAACATTTTAAAATACAAAAGCTTTTGCCGGTTCTTGAAAAAGAGATCTTCAGCTCTTATATCTCAATATTAAGAAAAAAATAGTTTGTTCTCCCTGCTGGTGGTTGGAATCAAAAGAGTCTATTACTTGTTTATGTACCGAAACAATAATACAAGAAGAAAACATGAAGATCATTTTCAAATAACCAGAACTTACAATTCTTTCTCATCCGCGACGATATATTCAGCAAAAGAGCCAAGGGCTGCAAAGGAACAAACCCTATCACCAATTTTCAACTTGGAAACTTCATTTCCAACAGCCTCCACCACCCCGGAGTAATCGGAACCCGGAATGAAAGGGAGAGGAGGCTTTTCCTGGTATTTCCCAACTATTTGCAGATAATTCGCGCAGTTTAGGCTGGTAGCTTTCACCCTTACTCTAACAGCGGTCGAAGAATCCAAAACAGGGATTGGATAAGAGGTTGATATGAATATCGGTGAAGCTTCCGACAGTGGGACCGTTGGATCACCGATCTTTCTGCAAAGTAAAGCTTCCATTGATGAAAGTTGGGTTTGAAGTGAGCTTCAAGTGGTCTGATGCATTGCCGGTGTGTCTGTGTCCGATGGTTTTTAGTTGTTTTCGTTTTGATTTTGTGAGTCCGGATCTGTTATATAGCGCTACTCACACCAATATCTCCCGCATTAGCGGGACTCGTGCCGGCCGTGCGATGCATGAGAATATGAATATCTAATCTATATCTATATAATAAATAAATATATATATATATATAAAATTCTGGAATGGGTGGTTTCTGCATTGACTCGTGCGAGTAGATTTTCAATCTCACGTGTAAATAATTGGTTCATGTCTTCGATACACACTTGTTCTGACTTTTTTCATAATTTTTCTTTTTGAGAGGCTTCTTCCGTTGCGAAGGGAGAACGGAGGAGGTCCTGGAGGCTTCACAAAGGCCTTCCCGAAGTCTCCCTCTTGAGCTCTTGAGTTCTGGAAGCAGCCGCAGCGGCGGTTTGGCCTCCTCAACTTGTTCATCTTAGCGGCGGTGCCTTCCTTCACCGATCTCTCTCTTCCTCTCTGATTCTTCTTCTTCTTCGTCTTCTTCTTGCCCCCTCTCCCTGTTTTCGTTTCTTCTCAACCACCGCCGCTGCAACTCTCGGCAGCGGTGGTTTGGCCTTCCCATCTTCCACTTGTCTGATTCCCTCTCTATGTCTTTTTGTCCCAACTCTCATTTTATTCCTCTCCCTTCTCAACGAAGCAGAGCCAGCGGACTCTCCCTGTTGCAGTGTTGACAGAGTTCGGAGCCAAAATCTCAACCGAGTGAGTATTTTGATTGCTTATTTTATTTTATTTTATTTTTATTTTGTGCTCATTTTCTGGATTTGTTTTCTCCTTTGCATTTGATTAATCAAGATTTTGGGGAGGAGCCGAGGAGGAAGTTGAGGGCTTATTTTTGGGTTGAACAGTCAATCGTGCAAGAACCTTACTATTCTCTCTGCCTAGACTTTCTAAGATGTACAAGTACTCATTTTTAGGTAACTTGTGATCTTTCACTATACCGACCACTCGTTTATTATGGGTTCTTTAGTTTCTGAGCAATCGTTCGTGTGCTTATGTCATGACATAAAAAGAAAAAAACTAAGATAGTAGTTGAGAGGTACTAGGACTCGGGGCTGAAGCTGAGGTAACTTGTGATCTTTCACTATACCGATCAATCGTTTATTATGGGTTCCTTGGTTTCTGAGCAATCTTTCGTGTCTTTATGTCATGACAGAAAAAGAAGAAAACTAAGATCTTAGTTGAGAAGTACTAGGACTGGAGGCTGACATGGGTAAGGCTTAAAACTCCTATTATGGGAAATTCAGTGAACTGTCAGGTGTTCATATTGTTTATGTATATGAACAGCTACGCCACCCTAAGAAAGTCACTACAGAGGAATACAACGAGTTCTACAAGAAGACCTTCAATGAGTACTTAGACCCTCTAGCTTCCTCACACTTCACTACAAAGGTAACAAGAACAATAATAATGACAATACATGCGACAGTTACTGATGAGGGCAGATTTGGCCCTCCAGTGAAATTGTGACATGTGGCACCTCGTGACAACTAGGAAAACACCCAATCAACAAACTTACGAAGTTGGTGATCCACCCGGGCACCAGTCTGGTCGGCCTTGCGCGACCTACGTGCGGCACACGCAACCTGCGCGGCACACGCGCGACCTGCGCGAGCTGCGTGCGGCGTACGGCCTGCGCAACCTGGACCAGCCTAACACATGATCCGGCCAAGCCGCCCATAAGGCACCCACCGACAAACCTGGTAAGACACTGACCCGCCGACTGACACAGGCACCAGCTTGACGACCTGGTCTAGACACTAACCCGCCGACCTGATGACTTGGCCTAGACACTGACCCGTCGACTGACGCAGGCGCCCCTCTGACAACCCGGCCCAGGCGCCGACCTAGCCGCCTGACGACCTCGAGGAGTTCACCACCGTACCCCGGTTCTGACAAGATGCGACGAGTCTTACCGTTTGGAGGCTTTTCACTCACCTAACTCGCGAGGACTCTGGGATATATAAAGACCTCACCCCCAAAAGGGGAGGGGGATGAAAAAAGGGAAGTAATCCCTACTCTCTAGCTCTCTCATATTATTTTCAAAGTTCTCTACAATAAGAGTGCTAACTTAAGCGTCGAAGAGCCCCCATCAGGAAAATACCCTTGGGATCTCTGCTTCAGTTCTCGCAGGTCCTTCAGCTCCCGCCGCCTACAAAGAGGAGGAAAAGATGGAGTTCTCGCAAGTCTCTCAGCTCCCGCCACCTACAAAGAGGAGGAAAAGATGAAGTTCTCGCAAGTCCCTCAGCTCCCGCAGCCTACAAAGGAAAGAAGACCACCTCATGCTGAGGGCAGTCGGATTGCGCCGCACCAGGGAGCTCCAACATTCTCTAAGTCATCGGCCGCCTAATAGGCAGTTCGCCACCAGGCAATTCGTCACCGAGCAGCTCGCCACCAGGCAGTTGCCACCAGACAGTTCACCATCAGGCAATTCTCCATCGAGCAGTTCGCTAGTAGGCAGTTCACTACCAAGTAGCTCATCACTAAGGCACGCCACCACCGGGTCAAATAACGAGGTACTTAGCCAAAAAATTTTACATCACAAAACATTGGTACGTGGCCGAAAACGGTTACATCAATTGGCGCCGTCTGTGGGAACACGCTACAAAAAGCTAAGTTCTCATCTTGCCAAAACTAAGTCCTTACTTTTTAGAAATTGAAGCTATCGCTTTATAGTTTACATTTTTTATGAACTCAGAGACTATGCAGGGAGCTAACGGACTAAGTAGCTCTACCAGCCTTATTTTCAATTCAGATAATGCCACATCAGTCCTCTCCGCAAGGTCCCCCCTACAAAGATAAGCTCTTCATGGCTTCCGCGGGAGTTGGCGGCCAACTGACTACATAGGCGCCCTTACTGGTCAAGCCTTCCAAGGCTCCCGTGTGAGTTGGCAATCTAAATTTAGTAGTGTTGCCCCCGAAGGTCGAGCCCCTAGGAGCTTCTTGTAGGAGTAGGTGACCGGCATTACGAAGCTGATGCAGGCCAAGCCTACGGGCCACATTACTACATAAGACCCGGTCGCCTCTCCGACACGGGCAAAAGTCAAAGAAGAGTAGACTACTAATTTGGAATCGCATTTCCTGATTTTAGAATCATATTCAATGATCCTACTTGAACCAAACCAAACCAAATTTGAACCAAAAGAAAAGGGAGTGATTATAACTGATCCAGAGAAATAATATCTCTCAAAGTTGGTGTTCATGCTCAAAGAAGACACCAAGATCTGCTCCTGCTGAAGATGACACAGCAACTGTGGAACAGAACCAGCAGAGTGCGTTCTATGCACTGAATCCTTCACAAGAATCCTCTAGAAACAATGAGCACTGAACTGAATCAGCCTTTTAGCAAAAACCGATATCAAGAACTCTTTCTTGATCTTTCTCTCATAGAGAAAACCGAACTGGTGGTGGTTGGCGGCGACTGATGGAGAAGAGAACTAGAGAAGAAAGTGGCGAACTGCTTTTTCTTCTCTAGGGTTTATGTGATCCAATCTTCAGAATGCAGGTGTGTTCTCTGTGAAATCCCTTGGGTTCGAATTCATGTAATTCGAATTAAGGCTTCCTCCACTTGCTTAATGATTAAGAAAACTTCCTAATCATATCATGAGTTGCCCTTATCCAAATCTGTATTTGGATTAGGACACTTCTTAATCTTATCTACAGATTAGATAAGCTTTTGGGCTCATCCTAATCTCAGATCCGCCCCCTTTTGTGACTGATCAAATCAGCCTAGTTCGAAATGGGTTTTAAGCCCATTAATTAATAAGTGCTCAATAGTCTTCCAAAGTGCTACCCAGTTGCCTAAGCATTGATTTACACACCAGCCACATGGGTTCGGCCCAGCCTCTGTTACAAGGTCTAGCCGAATTCACTAGGAAGCCAAGTGAACCCCTTGAGCTCATCACATGGACCCTATGGGCCCAGTACTTACACTAAGTGGTCCCTGAGCTAAGCCATTTTATAAAAACCTTGCCCAATTGGGCTTCTTTGTATGGCATGGGACCCAAGCATTGATCTACACACCAGCCACATGGGTTCGGCCTAGCCTCTGTTACAAGGCCTAGCCGAATTCACTAAGAAGCCCAGTGAACCCCTTAAGCCCATCACATGGACCCTATGAGCCCAATACTTACACTAAGTGGTCCTTGGGCCAAGCCATCTTATAAAATCCTAGGGACTGTGGGCAAATGCAAGATTAGCCCATCAGGTACTATCCCAAATGACTTTACACTTAACTTCTCAGCCCATAATGATCAAGCACTGCCCGACAAGAGAGGACCTCTCCCTCGGCTGCAAGGAACAATGTTGCACTCTCTACTCACATGGATCCCGGGAATTAAATCCATTTGCAAACAATTTGAAACCATACATAAGTATATATCATATATATAAATTTTGCAAAACAAAATTCCAACTATTGAAATCAATTGCCAGTAGTTTGGTTTCCATCAGAAAAAGTGCATTCCCGATCATTACCTTTGTCCGACAAAGGGGCTGATCCCGTCACTATGATCACCCACTCAGATGAATTCTCATACTGTCCCAACATACCCAGGTTTTGACCCCTGCTAAGGATTTCACTGATTGGCATATCAAAGACAGTCCAATCCGACACCTAGTGCAGTACCATAATCGAGTCTAGGGGTCAGGTGTAACTTTCTAGTTTTGCTCATCAATCTTCAAGGTCCAAAGCAATACTGGAAATCTGGTCCGGTTCAAGGGTTCAAGTAATCCTACACTACATGTGCCTTGGGTCTCACCCTGGCAAGCCACCCCAACAGTTGGCAGCACACCAGTGTCAGCCTTGACGGGATAAATCTCCCCAGACTTATCCAATGGATGTGAACATTTAAAACCAACACAAGTCTCATTAAGTGTCCAGTTTTAGGGTGTTACGCAGAAATATACCACACAACATGAATCAAACATGTACTTTATTTATTTACATTAAATATCAAAAATACATCAGAACTGATTGAAGCCAAGGGCATACAAAAACTGTCCAACAACATGATCTTTCATGATGATCCACAATTCAAGGGAATATCACACTATACTCCCCTTTCTCTGTAATCGGTTTGCTTACATCTGTCTGTTGTTTCTAATTGATCAGTTTCCAAGGTATTTGAGTTTCATGAAAGGTGTTGTGGACTCAAATGACCATCCACTCAATGTTTCTCGTGAGATTCTTCAGGAAAGTCAAATAGTAAGTTAATCTACCACATGACCCCAAACCTTTTAGAGACATCTCTTATTCTTGTTTTATTGTTTATTTGAGTATTCATGGCCTAGTATAATTAGCTTTATATCTTGGTTATAGGTAAGGATTATGAGGAAGTGATTGGTCCGGAAGGCCTTTGACATGATCCTGGGCATATCTATGAGTGAGAATAGAGAGGTATGCCACTGTTTTTCTTCTATTTCTTTTAGCCTTTTTGGATTTTGTTGCGATGAGCAAGGGTTCAACTAAAAGCATTTGTTAGAGATATTCCAATTCATGGAGGAATCAATCATTTTTTTTACTATTTTACAAAAAGACTATAAAAGGTTCTGGGAGAGCTTTGCAGGAAACCATTTTATTTGCACGAGGGCTATGTACATCCTTATCCTTATTTTTGAAATATCCAAACTCTTGGAACTAGAAGAACTAAAAGTTTTTGTTTTTTTAGAGATGGCAAAACCCAACCACACTAGGGCGGGGCTGGGTTTTGCCTGCCCCATATTCAACCCTGAATTCAAAGTTCCCATCCTGAACCTCAGCGGGGTTAAGAATCTTAACCCCATCCTCATCTCGGAGAACGGGGATCCTTGACTTTGCCTCACCCCGCCCTAATCATACTTACTTGTATACTTATTAATTTATTTTTTGATAACTACCGAAAACTATTTTATTTTATGAAATATATATATATATATATATATATATATATATATATATATTATGTTATATAATATAGTCAAGGTGAGTTTAGGATGGATTGGACAAATACCACCCCCGACCCTAGAGTTTTGGGTTTTCCCCAAACCCTTGGTGGTCAAAAAATGCACCCCAGTCGGGGTGGGGCACCACGGGGATGAATCGAATTGCCACCTCTTAAAAAACAAGAACAAAGTTGTTCCAAGGGACAACCAATGCTGTGAGCCAATTTATATGGGCATTTGATTTAAGTATTTGGAATATTAAATGACATCTACTATATATATTGTCTCCATACATTAGACAGGATTTCATTTATTCTTAATTACTCTTTAATACTAACCGATGTATGTAGGATGTTAAGCATGTTGAAAATATGTTGACCTTAAGAAATTATTAACTTCCATCAACTATATATCAATTTTATACTTTTTGT
This sequence comes from Nelumbo lutea, assembly GCF_056320005.1. Lineage (NCBI taxonomy): Eukaryota > Viridiplantae > Streptophyta > Magnoliopsida > Proteales > Nelumbonaceae > Nelumbo > Nelumbo lutea. The sequence goes on from NC_142685.1 coordinate 85,536, forward strand.
AACTGTCAGGACTATGCGGAATTTCCCTCCAATAGGTGGAAATTGTATCAATCGACTTAATTGGAGTATTGAAAACCTCTAACTTAACTGATATCATCCATTCTTTTCTAACTTGTCACATGGACTGAATAAAAAAGGGATCTCCCTCTTAAATTAAGTTTGAATTAGATAGGGGCTTTATTATTGTTGATGTTTCTTTCTAATTGCATAGGATGTAGCTCTGTTCTTGCAAAATTTGATAAGTGTTCCCGTAAGGATAGTTTCAGGTGTTGACATCATTGTTCCACAAACAAATAATTGGTTGGTTTACAAGATGAATAGCTTGTTATTTTGGGAATTATATGTTTAATAGCTTTGTTTGTAAGATGTTCTCTTGTAATGCATATAAAATTTGTATTTCTTTTGGGAATTGTATATTCAACGACTTTGTAAGATATATCTGTTATCATATATATATATAATATCTTGGTTCGTTCCAGCAGAGACTGGGAGACGACCACAACTTATTATTTTTTCCTTTACTTTTTACACTCCCGGTTACTTGGTATTACTCGCCCGGGCACCCCTCGCTAGTATTATTTTAACAAGAAGCCAAAATTTATAGGTTGAATGGACTTAGCAGTTAGCAATTATAAGAAACCCGAATTTTCTGGGTCCAATGACTGATGATGAATAACACGATTGAGTGAAGCTCCATGGATCATGATGATATATGATTCATGGCCTGGATGTTTAGCCTCATTCAGCATGGTAAATAAGGTTTGCATTGTCACTAGCTAGGTTGTTAGTAGGTGTTGCCTGTTTCATTTTCTTGCTTGCAAGTCCTTCCCATTACTGAAGAATCAATCTGGTCCAGAGCTGCGTCACTCAAATTCAGTGTATGCGTCTACAGTAACTAATGGCAAACCGTCCACCCCTCTTCCTAGATTATGCAACGGTATTGTCAAACAGGCTTAATACGAGGAAATGAATCAAACATCTTGTAGAACTTGTATAAAGAGAGAAGGGCCGCTGGAGGTGGAGGTTACGGTGATCAGCAGGAGGAATAGATGGTATCAAGGTTTAAAATTTTGTCATGTATAGGTCGATACGTATGTATCAATGGTCATCGATTCGTGAAATTTTATGAGTTTAGGGATAAGATTTGTTTCAGGGTGTAACCAGGCCTTTAATCGACCCCCTGAACATATTTTGAAAAAAATATATATAAAAGAATGTTGATACAAAATCCAATACACCCAATTTGGCATATCAGACTATCAATTCTTTGAACCTTGGATGGTATATATGCAGAAGGGAAGAATCCAAGAAGAGGGGTTAGGGTTAGGGCACGAAAGAGATGAAATTTCAAATTATTCCTAAGACTCACACATGGAAACGGGGTTATATACAAGGTTTTTAAAACCGATCCGGAGAATGAACCGGTCAGGGGTCCCGTTCCCAGGTCGAACAGTTGGTTCATTTTGACAAAAAATAAAAAATAAAAATAAAAACAATCAAAACAATTGAATGGTTTGAACGCTCGGATCAGCGGTTTGTTAAACAGAATCGGCCACCTAACCGGTTTCTGATTTTAAAAACCATAGTTATATATACTAAAACAAGTAAATTTATCTTTTTTTTCCTTTTTGAAAATTTTAATTTTATTTAATTCTATATCATTTTCACAATCAACGAATAGATAAAGGGAAAAAAAATGTTGCAGGTATGAATCTGCCAATAGAAGACATTCCAACGCTCAATCAACATCATCTCACATCTCATTCATAAAAGGTCCACTTTTATAATGAATCCTAATTTTTAGTGGCATGGGTGGTGCTACGTTGATAGGGTGTTGGAACATGTGATCCCAATTCTACTGGCATCACTAATATCCCACTCCGCATTAATTGCCTACCGATTCACCTGATCAGCTCACATTAGGCATTGGGATCCCATAAACGACAAAGATTGGCTCTGTTTTATGGGCTGACCAGAAATATTAATAAACTATGTAGGACAATATTAATGAATTGGGCGTAGAAAATGAATATATAATTGGTGCAATGGATCGAAAGTGATCTATTGAGGTCTATGCTGCTTCCCATTACATTATAAAAGTGTTCTAAACATTTTTGTGTGAAGGGAAAATTTTGGGGCAGGAATGGATTTTAGGATTTGACAATCCATACGGTGTGGGTAGAGTATGGTATTATATTTAACTTGATTCTTCCCAATATATATATATCAAAGAGAAAAAAAATAAAACTAGCCCAAAAGACAGACTCCCTATCCACCTCTTGTTTGGCCAATCCATCTACAAATGAGTTAGCATTCCTCTTCACCCAGCTATATTATATCTCAATGTCCCTAAACAGCCATAAGAACTGTTTCTTTTCATTGTTATAGTTTCATAATCTATTGTCTTTTTTCTTCAACCAGCTAACCACCACCTTTAAATCACTTTCCAGGATCAAACGGCTGATATTTAATTCTTTTACTCTTCGAATTCCTTCAAGCGTTGCAAGGATCTCAGCCCTAAAAGAGTCACCTTGTCCAATAGGGCCTAAGAACAAAGCAATAACATGCCCTTCCTCATTCCTAAAAACTCCTCCAATCCCAGAGGGCCTAGATTCCTTATACTACTGCCATCAAAATTCAACTTTATAACACCCAAGGGGGGAGGGGACCAAGAGGGAGAAAGAGTCCCCTTGCACCTAGCAGTGGAAGCAATATCTTTCCAATTTCTTAGCAAGTCATCTATAGGAAAATCTAAAAACAACCCCAAAGATATATGAGTTTCTTTCTTCCCATAATTACCAGGACACAGCTGCCCTAATACTCCTCCACATAGTCTTCCCTCCCTTCTTAGGCCATCTGAAAAAAAAAAAAAAAAAAAAAAAAAAGAGAAAAAAAAATAAGCTTTGGACACTCTGGCGGATTCCAAGAACACCCAAAGTAGTAACCTTACAAGAGACCATGAGGTGTTAACCGGATTGCCACTAGCTTTACAAAGAGCACATCTATTAAGAAGAAGGCAATAGTTGGGTCCCTTTCTCTGAAATAAGTCAAATGTGTTTATTCTTTCCATGAATATTTCCCAACCAAAAAAAAAAAACAACCCGAGGAGGAATAGGCTTGCTCCATATTTCATTAACCAGAAAGGAAAACCTAAAGGGACAGAAGGCGGAGTTAAGTTTTCAAAGAATGAAGTGCAAGATAAAGTACCAGAGGTAGAAGGGGTCCAAAATCTGGTGTCTTTCTTATCAAGATTTAGGAAGACATTCTCAAGGGTGGCTAGCAAAGGTAACAAGTTTTCCAAGTCTGTATCCCTAATTGCCCTATGCAGGCCTAGGTTCCACCCAAAACCAGAAGTGGAGTCAAAAGGAACCAAAAAAGAAGAGATAGGTTCATTTTCCAAGTTTGACAGAGCATACAAGGACGGAAACTGATTCTTCAAAGGTGAATCCCCTACCCAAATTTGTTCCTAGAATTTTATTCAGTTACTAGAGTTTAAACCATACCTGATCCAAGGGGAAAAAATTGGAAGCAATTTGTGAATGGATTTCCAAGGAGAAGCAGATTGTGAATGGATTTTCAGGATCCTAGCCATTGTCTTCCAGCCCATGTATGTTAACCACAATCTCAGTCCACAAATTATCCATTTTCCAATGTAAACCTCCACAACCATTTCCCCATCAAAGCCATATTCCTTTTCTTGGTGTTACCAATCCCAAGACCTCCTAGTTTTTTACACCTAGTTACCACCTCCCAACTCACTCTATGATCCCTCTTCTCTCCAGGTTCCCACAGAAAATTCCTTATTAATTATTCCAAGAGATTGGAAACCTTTGAAGTGGTCTTAAACACTGACATATAGTAGACAGGTAGATTAGCTAGGGTAGACCTAATGAAAGTGACTCTCCACTACCGGATTCTAGAAACTTACATTCTTAGGATTATCTCCTGAAATGAGGCCCAAGTATGTTAAGGGCCAGTCTGAGATTGTGCAACCTAGCTCACATGCAAATTCCCTTAGGTCCCTTTCATCCACATTCACTCCCACCACACAACTCTTATCAAAGTTCATCATGAGGTTAGATATCTGCTCAAAGAGTCGTATTTCCAACTTTAGATTCCGGATCCAATTAATGTTCCCTTCTTGTGCCATCTACAAACTGTAAATGTGTTAAAGGAACCTCCTCCCTTCTTACTCTCCACCCTCTTATCAAATTCCTTGAGTCTGCTCTATGAATCAATCTCCCAAGTACATTAGCAATCAAGGTGAAAAGAAAATGGGGAAAGATGATCTCATTGTCTTAAACCTCTCAAAGCATGAAAGAAATCAACCACAATACCATTCACCAAGATAGAATAATGACACGTCTTGACACAACCCCAGATCCATTTACACCACATGTCTCCAAAACCAAAACTCGTCAAAACCTCCAACAAGAAAGACCGATCAACAAGGTCATAAGCCTTCTCCAAATCCAATTTACAAACCACTCCCTTCTTCTTTGACTTCCTAAAGCTCTCCAAGCTCTCATTTGTAGTGAGGATCTGATCAGTGATCCATCTTCCATTTACGAAAGCACCTTGGTTGGGAGCAATAATAGAGGGAAGCACCTTCTTTATCCTAAGAGACAACACTTTTACAATAACTTTGTACAAGCTAGTCACCAGACTGATAGATCTAAAATCCTTTGATTGTGATGCCTCTTTCTTCTTTGGGACCAAAGCAATGATAATTGAGTTTAAACCCAGATTTATTATTCCCCTAACAATCTTGGTAGAAGGCCATTGTGAAGCCATCTGGACTCGGAGTTTTTGTCCTATCCATTGAGAATATTATTTCATTTATCTCCTCCATATCAAAATTCTTTTCTAACCACTCTCTCATCTCTGCACTTAAAGTCGGCCAATCCGAACCCTCCAACCACACTCTCACATTTAAAGGCCTTCTATATATAGATTTGAAATGGTTTACTATGGCCTCTGCAATTTCTACTGGGTGGGACAAAACTGCTCCATCAACTTCCAATTTAGAGATGAAATTCTTTTTTTCCTCCCATTTGCCACTGAATGGAAAAACCTTATGTTTCTATCTCCCTCCTTTAGCCGCTTACACCTGGATTTTTGCCTCCAACTAATTTCCTCCTTAACTAGGATGTCTTCCAACTGCCTCATCAAAACCCATCTCAACTTCCTTTCTTCCTCTCCAAAGGAACCTCTCTATTTTTTTAGGTCCAAATCCTCAATTTGCTTCATCAAAACTTGTTTTATCTCTTCTATTCTTCCAAACTCCAGCCTATTCCACTCCTTTAGTTGTGATTTTAGGAATTAGAGTTTCTTGTGGATCCTTGTTCCCTCCCATTCTACTACCGGATTAGATTGCTCCCACCACTCTCTGATCTTCTCAATGAAAACCGAATGAGTCAACCACATGTTTTCAAACTTAAATGGGGTAGAACCATCACCTCTTAAATCCTCCTTACCCAACACTGTAGGCCAATGGTCTGAAGTAAGTCTTGGAAGAGCCCTAGAAGTTAGATTGCCCTAATGTTCCTTCCAATTTGTTGAGAACAAAAATCTATCCAGTTTAGAGCAAATTATCCTGGATTGAAGGTTGGACCAAGTGAAATTATTTAGGAGTGAAAGTTCTTTAAGTTTAAAAGAGTCCACAAATTAATTAAACTTTCTCACACTTGTTGTCACTCCCCAGCATATATATTATTGAAAAGCATATGAATTTTATGTATTAAGTGTTGATTTTTTATAGTATTTTGAATTTTATGTGAAGAATAATTGATAGTTTGTATTTTTACATATCTTAATAAAATAATTGAAAATTTTTCTATTCATTTATGTTTATTTATTTATTGTTTATCTAAAACAAGAAATAATAGGAAATTAAATGCTGCTTCACACCCAACCTTCAATGCAAGGAGAATAAGGTTGGGTGTTTTGTATTTTCATGTTTGAAAAAGATTTAGATTCTCAAAATCCAACCTACTACAGATTTTGAAACAAATACAGATTGGAAGGTTAATAAAGATGAATAAGGTCTAAATTTACAAAATCCTCCCCAGACCCACCCCCGTTGCCATCCCAAAACAAATTATTCTTTCTTTAGATTAATATTAAATATTAAATACTACTAGGAGCCACATGGTCGCTGGCATAAATGGGAATGTGGGTTTAATGACTTTAATCCAACTTTAGGTAATACATAGATCATAATCATTGCTGTTATATGACACAAGGTACATTTATTAATTGCAAGGTTAGGACAGTATTACATGGAAACTATAAATTTGGATCGGTTGATATGGTAAGGCTAGCATCTTGTAAAACTGCCGGAAAATCAAATCCCGACATAAAATCATCACCAAAGATCACAGCCCCAGCTGCCAATGCCCCAACACCAGCCCCCATTGCAAAACCAGGTTCACCAGATCGGCGTATAGGTGCTGCCCCAGATGATGGCATATTCACGTAGGTTGTTAGGAATTGGTCTGCTCTTGGGAGAAAAGTGGGTATATATCCTACGTTAGAAGGTGGAGGTGGTGGTGGAGGAGTCCGAGGTGGACAATAGCTTGGACCACTTGCCAGTTTGTAGCTTGGTCCTCGTAAAGATGGGTTTAAGTTGTCTATGGGGAATGACATTGGATGGGAGTTGGGGGAATTCATCTGCGGGTAATTTTCAGACTGGCCAAGTGGAGTGGGAAGCGGTTGAGGTGGATAAAAATGCTTAAACCCATCTTCCATGGCCAAGGGAACATATTCGTGGGAGCCTGTAAGCTTAAATCCTTCCCCATTGCCTGCAAAGCTCAAAGCAAGCTAAACATTAATAATCAGCCACCATCTACTAACTCTTTAATTACAAATTTGATTTTTTAATCACAAATTTGAATAATAGTGTTGGAAAGAATAAACAGATATTAACAACAATAAAAATCTACTGAAATCTAATAACAATAAAACAAAAAAAAAAATAGCAAATTGAATTTATAAAGAAAAATTAGATGATACTCCGAGTGGATATTCTGATGATCCTAACTTTTTTGAATAGAAGAGGTAAGAATTTGTGATTGTTAATTTTTGTCAACATTTAGATGTTTTGTAAAAAAAACTAGATTACACTCGAAAGGCATTGGTGTCTTTTTCAAATGCTACTTAACAACTGGTTAATGATAGGAATTGGATTAACACGTTTTAAAAATTTAAGTACTGAATTATTGCATTTTAAAATTTGGAGATTAAAATAACACTAGGCTCAAAATACAGATACTAATTGAGAATTTTCCCAAATAAAAATAAAAGATAAAAATAAGAAAATTCCTCTCATAATCTATGTGGAACTAAGATAATTTCTACAACTAGAAGGTAAAAAGACTAAAGAAAAGACAACTAAAGCCAACAATAAGTTGTTATAATCGAGTCCGAATCTACTACTTCCAACGTTTTTTCAAAAAACAAAAATTGGTTACAACGTGCGCGCACAATTTAGGTACAGAACATATTTGAAACCTGCGGCTATCAATCTTGTTAGATGTAATGTTGGTAGTAGATCTAGGTTCCTTATAATCACTTAATAATTTGTCCATCAAACCAAAAATATATTATTGTAACAGATAAAATGTATCTGCTAAGAAATAAAAGCTCATACAGATTCAAACCAAAAAATAAAAAATAAAAAAAATAATAAACTAGAATAATTCATTTGAATGACAGGACATATAAAACATCTATAAATAAATTATAAAAGTTCATAAAAATGTAAGGTTTAGTTTATGTCATAGAGTGTTTATTTGTTCAAACGATCATAAACCTTATCAACCTGACTGACCTGAGTTAGAACTCTCTCCCTCTCTCTCCTCTGAGATCCGAAGAGAAACATCGATAAATCCTTGCGGCTTATTGGAATTCTTTTTCCGTAATTGGAAGCTCCCCACTTCTTCAGTTCCTGGATTTGAAACGTTCGGTGAATTCTTCATGTACTTGGTCAAGAATTCTTTCAAGTAAACGGCTGCCATTCCTTGAAGCTTCTCTCTAAGGAAGACGGGCTCTCTACTATACACTTGGATATGCAAAGCTAGATCTTGCAAGTTGGACTCTGAACCATCAATAATGGCTGAAAACTTTGTTTTCCAGGTTGGGTTTGCATTTCCTGAGGCATCAATCTTGGTGCAGTATTTGTTGTTCGGATCAACCCACCCAACAGCAAACCACTGGAGCTTCCAAAGCGACAATGAACGACGAAGCCCGCGCGCAGAGATCAGGCAGACTTCAACCCGGAATTTTCCCATATTGAAACAAGCTAATTGGGAGGATCAATCGAGAGATGCTTAAATCACTTGCGGACAGAAGCTTCTTTCGATAAAGTGGATGAAATAGGAACGAAGTGGAGCTGCTTTGCATAACCAATAAGGCTACTTTACTTGATGAAAGGAAAAATTCTCCGCCATCTAACAACGGCAGCACCTTTTAAGGGCATATTCTTCTGCAATTTTTCTTACAAGTAATTCCATTCTCCACCTTGGCGATGGTTCAAACCAATATGTCATGGATACAGTGCTCTACAAGTTAACAATTGTGACGAGTGCTAAGTGCAAACCATGGAGTATTTCCTGCACTTCCTATGCTGAATTCCTATCTATATTTAAGGAATCAGTATAGTCTAGGGTAATTTATCAAAAAAAAGTATAGTCTAGGGTGAGCATTGTTCAGTTAAAACTTAAAACTTAAAAAACTGTATCTAAAATTTTGGTTCTGCTTCGATTTTCAGATCAGAAACCTGGCTAATCCAAAAATTAGATTAATCAAAAATTATTATAATATATTATTTCAGTACTATATGTAGTGTTAATATATACATATATTATATTATATTATATTATATTATATTATATTATATTATTTGAGAGAAAGTAAAGTATCATTGTATTAAATATGAACAAAATGTCTAACAAGATAATGTGCTAAAGGAACCAGAAAAAAACTGTTCCCTCTAAACTTGAACAAGATCATGTACAAAAAATGACTCAAAACCTATATTCCTAATTAGCCTGTGACCAAACTGAAGGAATGAGAGACCCATCATATGGATGGCCGAACCCTGTAGGTAGGTTAGGCAAATTTTCAAAAATTTTCTCTTCATTCATCTGGGAATCGCATTCCCTGTTTTATAAAATCTGCATTTTCAATGATGAATCTTGAAACCTAAATCGAACCAAATCTAAAAACAGAAGCAGGAGAGAGATATACCTGATACGGAAAAACAATATCTCCCAATGGAGGTATTCACGCCCAAGGAAGGAACCAAAGACTACTCCCACTGAAAATGGCGCAGTGTAGGATGGAGCAGAATCAGCAGTATTCTTCCAAAGAACTAGATCCTTCACAAGAATCAGCTAGACGGCACGTGAGCATGACTTCCAATCAATCTTTTCACAAATGACTGATTTCAAGAACCGTTCTTGATCACTCCTACTATCGTGGAGATGCACTAGCAGCGGCGGTAGTAGGGAGAAATCAGCGCAATCTCACTAGAAGTTGTTTTCTCTCTTCTGTAATCTTTTTCTGTAGGTGAGAAAAAATGATCTTCTTAAATGTTGCCGCCCCCTCCTCCTTTTATAACCTTAAAGGGATCAACTCCTAATCCTATTAGAAGTTGCTGATCCAAATCTTATTTGGTTCTAAATCCCCTTTAAGTGATAAGGATGAGTCATTATCTTATCTGCAGATTAGATCAGTCATTCATGATCTTATCAGGAGGTTTTCATATTCAAATCTTTATTTGAATATGAACTCTCTAAGTGGATAGGGATAAGACCTTATCCTATCTACTAATCAAATCTCAGATTTGCCCCCTTCTTTAACTGATCAAATCAGCCCAGTTTGAAATGGGCTTTAGGCCCAATAAGTATATGTGCTCACTTAGCCTTCCAAACTACTGCCCAATTGGGCTTCCTTGTATGGCTTGGAACCCAAGCATTGATCTATACATCAGCCACAATGGTCCGGCCCAGCCTTTGTTACAAGGCCTAGCCGAATTCACTAAAAAGCCCAGTGAACCCCTTGAACCCATCACATGGACTCTATGGGCCCAACACTTAAACTAAGTGGTCCCTGAGCCAAGCCACCTTGTAACACCTAGGGACTGTGGGCAGATGCAAGATTAGCCCATCAGGTATTACCCTCAATGGTCTTACACTTAACCTCTCAGCCCATAATGATCATACACTGCCCGACAAGAGAGGACATCTCCCTCGACTGCAAGGAACAGTGCTGCACTCTCTACTCACATGGATCCTGGGAATTAAAACCTTTTTGCAAATGTTTTGAAACCATAATATATATATATATTCGTATATAAAATATATTTTGCAAAACAAAATTCAACGATTAAAATTGGTTACCGACAGTCTTGGTTTCCATCAGAGAGAGTGCATCCCCGATCATTACCTTTGTCCGACAAAGGGGCTGATCATGTCACTATGATCACCCACTCAGATGAATTATCGAACTATCCCAACATACCCGGGTTTTGATCCCCTCTAAGGATCTCACTGATTGGCATATCAAAGACAGCACAATCTGACACCTAGTGTAGTATCATAATCGAGTCTAGGGGTCAGGTGTAACTTTTCAGTTTTGCCCACTAATCTCCAATGTTCATGGCAATACTGGAAATTTGGTCTGGTTCTGAGTTTCAAGCAAACAAACACTGCATGTACCTTGAGTCTCACCTTGGCAGCTGAGACAGGCCACCCCAACACTTGGCGGCACACCAGTGTCAGCCTTAGCAGGATAAATCTCCCTAGACTTATCCAACGGCTATGAACATTCTAAACTAATACGAGTCTCATTAAGTATCCAGTTTAAGGGTATTACACAGAAACACACCACTATAACATGAATCAAATATGTATTTTATTCATTTACAATAAATGTCATAATGTACATCAATCTGATTGGAGCTAAGGGCATACACTGTCTAACACAAACAACCAAGATAACATCTTTCCCACAATTTTCTAAAAAATGGAGTCAGCAGAACTTGTCTTACTTTTGAAAACTCGATTCTTTCTTTCTTGCCACAGACACCAAAAAACCACTTTTGGGGTTAAATTCCAAACTAATCTTCCTCTTTCACTCAAGCCCTCCACTCTCCCACCTTTTACAAAATCCAGTACTGAACTTGGGCAGCAACTTTTCACTTCAAATAATTGTGAGATTCTGTTCCAGATCTCTGAAGAAAATTTGCAGTGAAGTAATAGATGATTTACTGTTTCTAGATGTCCTTCACATAGGACACAGCTATTTAGAGTCCAGAAGAGCACCTTTACGAGAGAGGTTATCCCTTGTAAGTATTTTGTTGAGGTAAGCCGTCCATACAAAAAAAAAATGAAATCTTTGAAGGCACATTTTTACTCCAAATGATGTGGGTTGGAGCTGAAAGTCCTGAACCATCCAAAGCCTTGTAAAAGGATTTGACTGTAAACTTTCCTGTCTTCTCCCACCTCCAGATTCTACTATCAGCCCTTGTTGCCTCCACTTGAGTACTGTAAAGGAGTTGCAGAAGTTCCATCCACTCCTCTACTTCCCAATCATTTAGATTCCTCTTGAATTGTGGGATCCAAACCACATTATGATCTTGGATTTGCAAACTTTTAGCAACCTTAGCTTCCTTGTTTGCTGCAACTTCAAATAAAACAGGGAACCTCTCGTTCAATGGTCTCTCCCCACACCAAACTTCCTTCCAAAATTTGACCCTCTCCCTATTTCCTACTTTGAATTTCACACATTTTGCAAGCCAATGATAATATTTCTCAATACCTTTCCAATTTAAGCATCCATAGGAGTGATTTGAAGTTCTTGGATCCCACCCCATATTTCTAACACTATACTTGGCCTGCACTACCCTTTTCCACAGCCCTCCTTGACTTTCCCCAAATCTCCAAAATCACTTCCCCAGCAGAGCAGTATTGATGCTTTTCACCCTTCTATCCAAACCCCCTACAGCTTTGGGTTGACATACCTTGTTCCAGTTCATCAAGTGGTATTTCTGCACTTTCCAACCTCTTCAGAGGAAATCCCTCATCTTCTTTTCGATAATAGTAGCCATTCCTGCCGGGATTGGGTACAAGGATAGCAGATACATTGGGAGGGAGGATAAAACACTTTTCACCAGGGTAACCTTGTCTCCATAAGAAAGATACTTGGTTTTCCAAGATACTAGCTTCTTTTCAAGTCTTTCAATAATTGGCTCCTAGATTGTTTTGGAATTGCATTTAGCACCTAGGGGCATGCCCAGATATTTTAGAGGCAACTTTCCCACCTTACATCCCCACAAATCTGCCCAATTTGCCAGCCTACACCTTTCCCACAGCCACTAACTCACTTTTGCTTAAGTTAACTTTCAGGCCCGAGACTACTTCAAACCATTTTAGTACTGACATCACAAAATAGAGTTGCTCTTGCGATGCATCACAGAAGATCAAAGTGTCATCAGCATACTGCAGTAAACTAACCTCCACCCTCTCGTTACCTACTGTAAAGCCTTCTAGAAAACCCCCCTGAACCAGCCCTTTCACTAATATTATACTAATATAATATGTATTAGTATAACATTAATAAAATTTAATTTTAACCGAAAAGTGAATCAAAAATTTTGGTTTTCGATTTTTTTGTTTTTTTAGTAATTTTGTTCAGTTTTGGTTTTTCAGTAATGCAGTTTCGGTTTGGTACGTTTTGTGAGCCAAATAAACCAAATGCTTACCCCTAGCACAGTCCATGTTTATCTTCACCATATGAATATGGATGCTTACCCCTAGTACAGTCCATGTTTAACTACTTACACCTCCCCTATCTGAATGAGATGCCATTGTGTTTGACAGAATTGATAAAATACACTTTTATCCTTTATTATACTTCAAAATCATTTTGAAACAAGAATGATTGTTGTAGCTTGGCTCAACCTTTGAAGTTTGAACAACTACTTTAAGTGCTTCTCACAAAGTTGATTCATAAAGTTGATATCATGAACATTTTGGGGTAGTTTGATGTGAAATCAGTTATGCCTTCTGAAACCATGAAATCACAGCCTTCGGTAAATGGGAGGTTGCTAAAGAATGAAAGCTTTAGATTTTGCCTATGAAACCATTCGAAAGACTGAACCTGGGCTAGAACAGAGTTGGCAAGGCAACGGTGATAAAAACATCTGTGAAACTAAATCTGTCTTAGTTGTTTTCCTAAGGTTTTCTAAGATTATCAATCATATTTCATTGAAGGGTTTAATTTCTAAAACCCTGAAATCTTAACTTCAAAGTAGGAGAGTCAATTAACCAATTTTGGGTTGGATCCGTCCAAATCAAAATCAATTTGGATGAATTGGACAGACCAATAAGCCAATTGAACTGAAGCAGTCCAGGCTTAATAGTCCAGAGTATTTATTGGATTGGATTGGACCTGGTCTATCTGTAATAGATTTATATTGGATTGAGTTGGATTGAACCAATTTTTGGTCCATTAAGAATACAGGTAGGTGTCAATGGACCATGTTTGTGTTAGAATCAATCTAAATTAAAACCAATTTTAACAAATTGAATAGTCCAAACATTAAATTGGGCTGATCCAAATAGTCCAAATTATTCATTAGATTAGATTGAACCTGATCCATTTGTAATGGATTCATATCAGACCGGATCAGATTGGATTAGTCCGATCCAATACACCCCTACTTCAAAGTCATTGGTCAATCATTGTAGCAGCAGCAAAATCATGATTGTAGAACAGTCACGAAAACACTAGTTCCATATTATTTGATTTCACTGCATTTTCTAATCTAACCACATCAACCTGCATCAAGTGATTGATGATAAATCCTATGAGAACTTGTGTCCATAAAATTTCTTACCTCAGATTTTAATTGAACATTTATAAAAAAAAAAAATGATTCTCATCGTACATGAAACTCAAGTCTAGATAAAATAAAAATAAAAGTTCTACTGACAGATGGACATACACATAGAATAAGAGCGACCCCATCTTCTCTCTCTTTCTCTCTCCCATGCAACCAATTCTTAACCAATAGCTAATGGACAGAAGGTCTGTGTCCTATGACATCACCCAGCAGGGGAGGTATTAATCTATTTTGAAAATAAAGGGGAAGTCTAGGTATTTAGCATAAACCTCAAGGTGTTGAGCCTTTTACCCTTATTTTATTTGTCCCCTACTTTTCTGGGTCGAGGTAGGGTGGGGTGGGGACTCGGATCTGCTACCCACATCCCTATGCACGGGATATTACAGCTTCCCATTGGAATTATCTCCCTTGTAAGGGCGGCCAAGAAACTCCAGATCTGCTACCCACAAAGTGTCTCCACATCCCTACCTACACAACATCACTACTGTATTGAGAACAACTCTACAAGAATGACAAAAAAAATATTCTCAATGTGCAACTGTAATGTCCTATGGGTAGGGATGTCAATACAGCTTGTGGGTAGCAGATTCGAGCCCAACCTTAGGGGGCATGTGGAGTATACCCCATTATTTGACAGTTTAAGGGTATTTTAGACCATTTATGTATTGTATGCGCATTATCATCAATCAAACTGTGAATGGTGTTCAAGAATTAAATTGAAAGTTACAAGAAAGTTTTAATTTTAGGCCCCGTTTGATTTGCAGGGATGGAATAGGGGTCTAGAATTGAATTGGAATGAGCTATTCCAATTCCAATTGTTTTATTGAGTAGAATCGGAATTCATTCCCATTCCTGCTGGAATGACATTCCCCCATTTAAGCAAATGCCCATTTCCTGCCTCTTCTTTGGGAATGAGATCCCATTGCTGCTGAATTCAATTCACATTCTCATTCTCATTCCTGTCTGAATCAAACAGACTATGAAAATAAACTATTCTGATTCTAACTATAAACCAAACAGACCCTTAATATTTGTTTTTCATTACATATGAAGAAGAGAATTCATAATAATGATGACAAGAATATAATTTAGGCAAAGTTTGGTTCTAGATTTTCACCACACCAAGATCTCATGAATCCGTCCACACCACAGTAATAAAGTAACCATAATGCATTGTAATGATCAAAATGTTTTATTTGAACTTTTATCGATTACATCACTTTCATCCATACTATGGTTCAAAACATAGAGAGCTTATATAGAGTGGAATTAAAATCATATTATTTCAACCACATCACAATGTGGCCGAGAAAATTCAAATACATCACACGTTAAAACTACGCACCGCAAAGAAAATCTACAAGTAAATTCAGGACCCTCCATCAATAAAGAAATGGTAAAAACACACACAAAGAAAAGCATAGAATGGGATTAAAGTTAATATTTATTAAGAAAAATGGAAATTTACCAGTGTGACAATCACTTATTGGTGTTGAACTTGAGAGAAGATAATCTCCGCCATAAACCCTCCTCAACGGCATTCTGAAAGGGTGCAATTCTATCTTCAACCAAACACTAACTCCTTAATTCATTGTCTTCACAAAGTACCAAAAAAATTTTCACTGTCTTCACAAAGTACGAAGCTACTCTTTTAATGGGTAGATTTGTCAAAGAAATTAGGTTCTTTTTCCCTATTCACCGTAATAAGCATTATTTTGCAAACATAAATGGCTTTGTCAATAGAGAACGTGGTTATTTTTCATGCAAAAAATCCATCTTATTATTATTATTATTATATTTTCTTACATAACAATTTTAACATACATGTATTGTTCTGGTGGTTAAGGAAAGGTGGATGATGGGCACAAAAACAGGATTAAATGACATAAATAGCCATATATGATTGACCAATACACAAAAAGCTGAGCATGGCTCAATTAATAAGATCTCTGACAACTGTAGTCAAATCCCACTGCCACCGGGGTTTTGGGGGTTGGAGGGTTAAGGGAATGCGCTACCCCCAGCCAGCCCCATGAAACAAAAAAAAAAAAAAAAGACATTCAAACTGATGTAGTGTGTTAAGCATTTGAACATGTAGAATTGTAAGATAATACCACGCTTCTATAATTGATGTCTCGGTGCTTTCACTCTAGCGGGAGGTAATCTTCTTCACATCTCACACTTTGGGCTCATTTCGCTCCAGGTTACCCTCTCTATTGTAACTCTAATGGAGTGTATCATGATTCAATTCAAATTCGATCCAATCTGACCTATACATATGTATATATTTATAAACATATTTACTTATAAAAAGATTACATTTTTATGTAAATTTTTTTTATAAAAGAATGATAAAAATATTTAAAAAAAATTACTTATATTTTTTGTTTTTCTTTGTATTAACTTTTATATTCTTTCACTTTTAATTTATTAAAATTTTCAGATTTTGAATCCGATCGAATCAAATTCAAATATCCAATATCCTTAACAATATTCAAATTCAAATCACTATTTATGAGATCTGATTGGATCTTCAGATCGGATCATATCTTGGGTTCGATTGTACCTTGATTCAAATCCGATCCATTTGTATCCCTAACTTTCAGTCTACTCTAGGTAGCACTCTTCATGATTTGAACTTGAGACGTGGTGATAAGCTCTAATACTTAATATTTTGTGCTTGATAAATATGCCAAAGGCCTTAAGACTGATGGAATGCATCAAACAAAGCATTTTAACATTTAAAAATAGATTTTAACGAAACCAAGCATTTTAACATTTAGGACAATAGTATAAGACATAAGCAGCCAAATATGCAAAAATGTAAACCTTAAAATGCCATATTCATGCATTTCTATTACATGAAAATACAAAATTATAGGAGGCAACGTAAGCAGTCATATAACAGAGCCACTAAAAATTGATTCTACCATCTTTCATTAACTCTCGTTTTTAAGCTGTAGAGAGGAAAAAAGAACCTTGAAATCCATATTCCATATTCAAGGAACCTCCTTAACCATCTGATTAGCAAACCCCTGCAGTATGCAATAGTGCAGAGAGGTTGAAAATAAGTCACATTTATGCATCTCGTTGGTGGATTCTTAAGATGAGAAGGGCGGCTCAATGGACGGGGGAACTAACAACAGCATCCGACCAGCACTTTTAATTGTCTGTTCACCTTTGTTGTTATAGTTTGAAGCAGTTCGCGTATACATCATCGCAGTGGACCCTAAAATGTCATCTCCAAATCCACATGCTTTGAAAAACAACCTGAGGGAAATCTCTAGGAAATATTATGAGCATCGCAAGCCACCGATTATATGCATGGAGACAGTGATACTAGTTTAGAATGAAAATTGATTTTCCTCCATATGACACATTTAAAATGCATTCAAATATATGTTATGATAACCACAAACATCTCAAGTCGGTAGCTTAAAACTTATGATATCCGAACAAAACTCTTTTCTGAAATTATTCAATGCGGGTGCATCAATTGATTGTTTGAATGCCCTGAAAGCATTTCACATAAGGCTAAGATTGGAAAGAGTGCAAAGACAAATATGTTCAGTGAAAAGCCTTGTATTTTGTATTTCTAAACTTGTATTTGCACTGTACATATTTGTATTTGTACTCTTCTCAAACTGAGCCTAAATAGTGAATCAGAATGGAGAATAAGGCCTTGTTGCCTCTATTTTTACCCGATTACCAGATATTCCAACTACAGTTATCTTTGCCCTGTTGCCCAATCTGATAACTTCTGTAATTACCAACCATATTTGTTATGGATGTCTAATGAAAATTCCATGGCTGAAAAGAGTAGGCAAAGAGAACCATCACTCTGAACCCTCCAAGTCCCAGGTCAGCCCTCAGATTGGGTAAAGATAAAGCCTTAATATAGCATATGAATAAATACGGTTCAGGCCAAACTCAATAGGCTAAGTGCATTGATTGACTGTTCTTTTGTGCCATGGACCATTCAAAGATTGACCTGATAGTTGGATAATCCTGATTTAGGAGCTGATACCATACTTATAACAGCATAATCAACTTCAGGAAACTAAAAAGTTTTAGCCATCATTCACAACTTTTTTTTGGGATCTCATAACTTATGTGCTTGTGAGAGACAAAGTTCTTGTTTTCCTTCTTTCTTTTTATTGTTAAGAGATCAAATTCTTTTATGAAATCTACATGTACAAGTGCTCAAAGAAAAAATTACAAAACAGAAGAGTATAATGTGGAAGAGTGATATTGCCACAAATTGTTAATACAATGGGAAGATTCTGCAATACAATATTTTTATAAATTAAAAGTAATTATTCACTCAAATTCTGTGGCATTCACATAGTAGTAACCTTGATTCTAGCATTAGGTCAACTGAAAATAACCAAAGAATTGAGTCTGTAAATGCTGCAAATGAGAAAAAGGGAAGCACCACTTAGATGCACAGAAGACTCCTGGTAAATGAGGATGGTAAACCTAGGGGCCCGTTTGGCACATCTTTTTGAGAAGATCTTCTTGTAGCTCTGATAGTCAAAAGACGCATTGAGCTTTTGACATAAGATCTGGGCAGCCCGAAGACCGTTTGGAAGATGCGCATCTTTCCATGCGTCGTTTCGGGTCTTTCCGTGCGAGATTAAAATGTGGAAGATGTGGGAAGCTTCATTTGGAGCTTCCCGAAATCAGCCCAAAATGGGCTTCCCACATCTTTTCGGCGCCCCGTCTTTTGGTGGCAAGATCTTCCACGTGCCAAACGGGAATAGACCGATTTTCAGTCTTCCCGGCTTGTAAGCAGCCGAAAGACCGCACGGAAAGACACGCCAAACGGGACCCTAGTTACAGAGTTGAAAGGCTTCAAGCTGATCAAAATTTTATAGTGGCGGTGTTGCCAGTGAAGCTTTTCCAGCAAAGCAAACAAGGGGAAAGAGATGATAAATCGCAGAGTCAACAGAGAGGGCATGTGTATTAGTACTCTGAAATTTCCACATATAAGGAAATCTTTGGAAGTGGGTCATAAGAGGAGTTAGCAGGGCATCAACGAGAAGAGAAAAAGAGAGAGAGAGAGAGAGAGAGAGAGAGAGAGAGAGAGAGAGAGGCTAACAAGGTGGGTTTGGCTACAAAAGGAAAGAGTCTGATGACTAAGAGAAGTTTTCTATAAAAGCACACAAGCCACAGGAACCTGAGCTTACCTACCGGCTAAAGGTTGATCAAGGAGCTGTGAAAGGAAAAATTAAATGATATTGACATTTATACTGAGATCATGAAGCTGGTCAACCAAGATATCGTTATGCAAGAATCAGCCCAGGGAAATCAAATCCATGAAAATGAAGCTAAGCATGAAGAGGTAACAAAATATACTATTTATTTGATTTTTCAATTTGCTATTGTATTGATGTTTTGTGAGCTTTTGATCTTTGTAGGGGAAATAGGTTAAAAACAAGTGTTAGATGGAGAAGTTCTATGGGGTATCAAGCCAGAAGTCAAATATGGACTGGAGCAGCTTAGCTCCAGAAGGTTACCATGCTGGTTGAAAGCCAGGAAAAATATCTGCAAGCACCATTTTAATGTGGATAGAACCTCTGAAAATAGAATAAAATCTGTCAAGATAGTGTTTGATGCCAAACCTGAATGCAAGGTGTCCAGTCTATGCAAGGCAGAGCTGATAATGGGAGATGCCTATATTGTAAGAACGGCTTCCCGGAATTTTGCTGGGGGAACTAGAAGCATCAATAAAAGTTGGAAGTTGAGAAACTTCATCATTATCATCATCTACACCTCATCCCAACTATATGGGGCCGGCTACATGAATCCTGTTTCACCACTCCATTCTGTTTAATGCCATATCCATTGTTAAATTATGGGAACTTAAACCATTTCTTACTACTTTGGTCCATGTCCTTTTTGGTCTACCCCTAGCCCTTTTAGCCCTTCAACTTGAAACAAATCACTTCTTAT
The DNA here is from genome assembly GCF_056320005.1 of Nelumbo lutea. Taxonomy (NCBI): domain Eukaryota; kingdom Viridiplantae; phylum Streptophyta; class Magnoliopsida; order Proteales; family Nelumbonaceae; genus Nelumbo; species Nelumbo lutea. The sequence continues at coordinate 105,400 of NC_142685.1, forward strand.
AAGTGAAGAATAGACTGAGAAAAGATGGTGAAAAAAGTGAACCGCAAAAATTCTTGAAATCAGTCCAAGAGAGAGATTGAATCTCGCATGAGAAACAACTTTTCTCTAAGGATCGATCTAGAATATCATGCCAAAATGATTTCCAACAATTGGGTGAAATGTTACTTGATACGGATCCACGAGTGCAGCTCCCTAGGAGGTGAAAACACCCAAAGAATCAGGTCCAAAAGACCCCCAAAGCTGAAGATGCTGCAGCCTAAAAGTGGAGATCGAATTCGTAGTCCAAAGAGAGAATTGATGTTGACAGCTTTACACCCTCCAAGTTTGATCAAATCCAGCAATGGTGTATTGTCTTTTTCACTTAAAAGGCTCTTGTTTTTCTGTAAAAACTGAGGTGGGAGAAGAATAAAGGCGCTGCTTTTCCCTTGGGTTGAATTAGGGTTGCAATAGCAAGAAAACTTGTCTTGATTGCTTAACCTAGTCTCCCTTCTCTACAACTTTTATATATATGACTATTAGAGTCCAAGTAGAAGTTTCCTAATCACTCTCCTAGCTGATTAGGAAAGCTACAAATTAGGAAATAATCCTAACCAACCTAGGATAAGGGAGATCTAGTGATTTTCCTACTTCAACATTATGTTTCCAACAAACTAACTACCTAGTCAAACTAAGAAGTTGGAAACAAACTTGCCTCTTAAGTAACTCTATTCTCTTACAACTTTGACCAGCTATTTAACATTTTTTTATCAATAACAGCTATTGAACCTTATCTTGGTATGGCATGAGACCCACATAGATCTCAATTTAAACCAAAAGGGTTCAGCCCACATACTAAAAAGTACATAGGCCGAATTCACTAGGTCTAACTTTGTGAATCGTCCCAAGTCCCAACACTAATTAGGCCCAAATTCAGTCCACCAAGTGTAATAAAATTGACTTGGGTTTCAACCATCCCATGAGCCCAAGCCCAATAGTCTAAACTGAGAAATGTCCATCAGGATATTAGCCCAACAAGACATTTACAGTTAACCTCTCAACCAATAATATCCTAACATTTTCAACAAGGAAGAGCCTCTTCCCTGACTACAAGATATAGTGTCACACCCTCCACTTAGATAGATTCCGAGAATAAAATCATTTTGCAAACTCTTTATCAAACTATTTATAAGTACATTTTGTAAAACTGATTTCAAAACAAGTTGAAATCCACTGCTAGTAGTTTTAGATTTCCATAAGAGAGGGTATACTCCAGGATATTCTCTCTATCCAACAAAACGGCTGATCCTATCACAATTATCACTCACTCAAGTGCCTTCTCAATCTACTCCAACAAACCTAGTTATTTGACCCTAGAAGGATCTCACTGGTTGGCAAATCAAAAGCAGGCTGGTCCAACACTCTATGTAGTATCACCATCAATTCAAAGATTAATTGCAACTTTCCAATTTTACCCCTATCTTCAATGAGAATGATTTCAGGTCTACTACGAAAGCTCTAGATAGAAGTCCTGAAAATAAGGTGGAGAGGTCTGGAAGTCTACCTATTAGAAAATTGTTGAGAAAGATGTAGTGATTGGTAAAAGCCTTGGCTTTTTTTTTTTTTTTTTTTTTTGGGGGGGGGGGGGGGGAGGCAGTGAGGAATTTGCTAGGAAAGCCTGGCCAACTTGAGATTTTACCATTACACCAAAAACCTTAGTTTTTGAGCAAGATGGAAACAAGAGAGGGCCCTTGTTGATGGGGCAAGATTTTCTATTAAGAATAATTGGTGGAGGAACTCTCTATACCTTCCAAGAAGAATATTTTAGGCAATATTAAAATGTAACCAAAAAGGCTGGATTGTGATGATATCAAAGACATTTTGTGGTAACAAAAGAAAACTCATCTGTATACCAGAAGGAAGGCGAGGCCTATGCTGGAGGCGGATGGTGCAGCAGCTTCAGGAATTCCTGTCGATACTACACAGGCTTCTTCCAACAATGACAGTCCTATGAAGGAGCCAGTGGTCCAAGTCCAAGATAACGCCCAACAAAAGATTTTGATTGCAAGCACAAGTTTAGAGACTATTATTAGAAAAGGAAGAGGGTGATTGGGATAGTACGTGGGTTGTTAAGGTTGGGAAGAAGGTGAATAACCGGGGTATAATAGTTGAAGCAATCATGCACAAGCTCCAAGTTCAATCCGGTGTTTACCCATTTAATGACAACTGGGTGATTTTGGAGACAGGGGAAAAGACTACAGATTTTCAAACATTGAATACCAAATTGGGGGTAGTGTTAATTGAAAATTGGTTGATTTCTTGCAACTATAAAGAATTTACTGATGAAACATTTGAGATAATTCTGGTTGGTGTTCCATTCACTTTGTGGAAGGAAACATCCTTCAAAAGAATTGCTAAGGGTGCCCTACTTGAGGTAAACATCGACAATCTCAGGGTGGTGAGGATCAAACTGGTTGGAGCAAAACTAGCAAACATGCCAAGGTACATTGGCATCCTTGTTGATTGAGTGTAGAGCAAGGTTTGGCTGGCAATGGAAGTTGAGGTGTCACTCTAGAAAGAAGGGTGAGAACTTGAAGAGGATGATGAGATGACAGGGCAGTGGACACATGGCATAAAAGAAGAGGTGAATGGGGAGGTGTTAAAAAAGAAGATGAAGGGACACAAGTCAAGCTGGGCTTCGAAAAAGAAAGAACTTCAAAAGTTAACATTTTAAATTTAAATGACAAGGGCCGGAAATCCTTTGTTGAGGCTATTAAGTTTAGGTCCACTTCTAAGCCAGTGGGAGGCCCAACCATATCAGTATGAAGAAAAGGATGATCATGGATCCAACCTTGTTAGATCCTATGGGAGGTGTTTTAGGCCAAAAATTAGGCCCATTGAAAAATATGGAGAAGGCTGAGTCATCGAGGTCACCTGATACATTAAGTGATAGCGTGAGATGTGATCAATCCCCGATAAGGGACCAAAACAACCTCCATCATTGTCCCAAATCTAGGTTGCCCATCATTCTAAGGTTTCCTCTCGCCTAATATCGTCCTTCCAATGAACTTTGAGGCTTAGGGCATCCACCACTGCTTCCTCTAGAATAGAGGATGACCAACTGAATCTCAGATATGTAAGGAACAGACCAGAGGATGTTGAAGATGATGATAATGGTTGGGTGGACAGTGACTGGTTAGAGGATGAAGATAGTGGCTCTCACTCAGAAAACAACTCATTAGTATAGAGCATGGAAATAAATTATATAGAGATTTATTTCCATGTTCTGGTTTGCTGAGTAGATGAATGCAGCTAAAAGCACCTCATCTTTGAATCAAATGGCAAATTGTGGTGGTTATTACTAGGCTGAGTTTGTTGAGGGTGTTAGGGCTAGAAGCCAAAGCCCAAATAAGGGGATGCCAAAACCAAATTCTCATATTAGACAGGGTGTTCGTAAGGGGTTAGTGGAGGCTCTCTTGAAGTCAAGCAATGGGACATTGGGAAAAGATAATCCACAGAAAAATGGGAGTAAACAGGGTATTGACGCTAATGAGGAAAGCTTTCTGAGTCCAAGTAACCTTGTGAATTTTTGTTTAGTAACTAACCCTTGCTCTTACTCTTTGCCAGAAGCCTTCTCTCCAAGTTCCCGAGAGACCATGCCGCAAGTTGAAAGCAAAGGTATGAGTGAGAAGGAAACAGTTGTCAAGGAGGAGAAATAGAGAAAAATCCGGAAATTGATAGAGAGTTTTCTAGAGGAAATGAAGAGAAAAGAATTGGATGAGGAGGAGAAGTCAGGGGGGCAATAGTAGAAAATATTAATGGTGATATTAGTGGGGAGTGCTTTGGGGACTCAAGGGTGGAGGGTGATGAGGTAGAAGGGAAGAGTTGATCACTGAATTTGTGGATAAACTGGGGTGCAAATTAAAAGAGCCAAATGAATTAAAATAACCTTTGTGAGGAAGAAGAAGGAAGTGGGTAGGGTTAGGAAAAGGAAACTCGGTGAGATTGAAAGACTAAAAAAAGATGTGGAAGGGGATAAAGAATTCAGTGGTAGAAAAGGAAGGGTCAGGGACAACAAGTAGGGAGGGTTACGAACAAGGGTCTTAAAATCAAGTGGTGATGAAAATCCAGAGTTGGAATGTGAGAGGGCTAGGTAGGGCCGAAAAGAGAGCAATTATCAAAGCAATGCTAAGACATGCCATTGAAAGACTAAAAAAAGATGTGGAAAGGGATAAAGAATTCAGTGGTAGAAAAGGAAGAGTCAGGGACTACAAGGAGGGAGGGTTACGAACAAGGGTCTTAAAATCAAGTGGTGATGAAAATCCTGAGTTGGAATGTGAGAGGGCTAGATAGGGCCAAAAAGAGAGCAATTATCAAAGCAATGCTAAGACATGCCATTTCTCTACTTTGGTGAATAGTAAGGTAGTGGACCACTTTCCGGCTACTTGAGGCATTAGGCAAGGGGACCCCCTCTCTCCCTTTCTATTCACCTTGATTGCTGAAGTTTTGGAGAGGCTAATTGAGAGGACCGACTCTAGCAGCTTGGTAAGAGGGTGGAGAGTAGAAAGGAATAGGATTCTAGTTACCCACTTACAGTTTACAGACAATAATAAATTATTTTGTGGAGGGGAGGAGATCAATTGGGTCAGTAACTTGAAATTGATGATTAATGTGTTTAAACAAATGGCTAATCTTAAAGTCAATTTAAATAAAAGTTGTGGGGTTGGAATCAACTTGAGTGATAGAGAAGTGGAAGAAAGGGTTCAAATTTTGGGTTGCGCAATTGTTCTGTGGACGTTGAACCATTTGGGGCTAGCCCTAGAGGATAATCCAAGTAAAAGGAGCTTCTGGAACCCAGTGGTTGATAGATTCACCAAGAGATTAGCCTCGTGGAAAAAAACTACCTATCCCTACGTGGAAGGATTACATTGATTAAATCAACTTTGTCTAATTTGCATGTATATTTTTTGTCGGTATTTAAGATTACTGGGAGTGTGGAGTTTGGAGAAATTAATGAGGGATTTCCTATGGGAATCGGTGGAGGAGAAGAGAGATCATAGAGTTAGGTGGGAGGTAGTTACTAAAACCAAGAGTGATGGTGGGTTAAGATTAGGTAACTTATAAAAGAAGAACAAGACTTTATTGGGGAATTGGTTATGGAAGTAGAAGTTCAGGACTGTTATCAGTCTTAAACCCTAATGGATTTCAGGATCGAAAATAAGAAGAAAGGTAAGAGGAAAGAAGAGGAAGAGGGAGGAGAAACATTAGAACACAAGAGTTGAAAAGAGGAGCAGAAGCTTAATGTTCTGCTGCCGCCACTTTAATTAATATTTATAGGTTATGCTCATTACATGGAAAGGACAGATCTGCCCTTAGTCTTTACATAACAAACAAATCAAAATAAGACTGAAATAATAAGTAACAAATAACAACTGAAACAACTAAATAACCAATAGCTAACCCTAGGAAGACTAGAACACCTTCTACCCTACAAGTATAGTGGGACCCACATCAGTGGTCTCTACACTCCCCCTCAAATTGGGAATAAATGTTTATCATTCCCAACTTGGATAGATCCGCCTCTAGCTTCTTCCGTGGTACAACTTTGGTGAGGATATCTGCCAACTGCATGTTGGAGGTGATGTATGGGAGGCACACTTCTTGTGATGAGACCCTCTCTCGTACAAAGTGTCGATCAACTTCAATATGTTTAGTTCTGTCATGCTGCACCGAGTTGTGTGCTATATTAATAGGCGCTTGATTATCACAATACAGCATCAGGGGCTTCTCATACTCAATGCCCAACTCCTCAAGTAGTGATCTCAGCCAAAGAATTTTAGCCACTCCATTAGCCATTGACCTGTACTCAGCTTCAGCACTGGATCGGGAGACAACACTCTGTTTCTTACTCCTCCAAGAGACTAGGTTACCTCCCACAAGAGCACAATATCCAGAGGTAGACCTTCTGTCATCAACACTCCCAGCCCAATCGACATCCGTATAGACTTCCACCTTCATGTGGTCATTCTTCTTGAACAGTACACCTCTACCCGAGCATCTCTTCAAGTATGCAAGTATTCTTTCTGCTGCTAGAAGGTGCGTGGTTCTAGGAGAATGCATTTACTGACTGACAACACTAACGGCATAACTGATATCTGGCCGAGTGAGGCATAGATATAGGAGCTTTCCCACTAACTGCTGGAACATAACTTTGTATTCAAACAGCTCCCCACTCTCTACACTAATCCTGTGGTTCTGTTCAATGGGTGTATCGGCAGGTTTGACACCCAGTTTTCCAGTTTCAGCCAACAGATCTAAAACATATTTCCTCTGAGAGACAAAGATCCCCTGTTTAGATCTAGCAACCTCAATACCCAAAAAATACCGTAGTGTACCCATATCTTTCACCTCAAACTCTTGATGAAGGAGCTATTTGAGGGACTCAATCTCAAAGTTGTCATTTCCTATCACCACAATATCATCAATATATACTCCACCCTCTTGATGAACAGTGTATGATCTGACTGGGCCTATACATAACCGAACTTCCCAAGGGCTAGTCTGAATCTGTCGAACCAACCTCTAGGTGACTGCTCCAAACCATACAATGCCTTATTGAGTCGGCAGACCTTCTTACCTGCCTCTGTATCATAGAATCCAGGAGGCAACTACATGTAAACCTCTTCCTGCAAATCCCCATTCAGGAAGGAATTCTTAACATCCATTTGGTACAAAGGCCAAGTGTAGCTTGCTGCAAGAGAAAATAGAACCCAAATGGTGGTCATCTTGGCTACCGGGGCAAATGTCTCCAAGTAATCTATACCATAAGTCTGAGTGAACCCTTTTGCAACTAGCCGAGCTTTGTACCTCTCAATGGAACCATCCACATTGTGCTTCACAGTAAATACCCACCTGCATCCAATCAGTTTCTTTCCTTTGGGCAAGTCAACTAGCTCCCAGGTATTATTTTTCAACAGGGCATCCATTTCAACTTGCATTGCACCTCTCCACTCCGAGACTAATAGGGATTCTTGCACTGTTCTCGGAATAGAGACATCAGCAACGGAGGTGAGATAGGACCTGTAGGAGGGAGATAGGCGATCATAGGACAAAAACTGGGAGATGCAGTGGGCTGTAGATGTGGTGCAATGCTGTTTTCCTTTACGGATGGCAATGGGAAGGTCTAGGTCATCTGCAGAGGGTGAGGTAGCAACAATGGAAGGAGTCTCTATGGGCCCTAGGACTGTAATATCTGGACTTGGAGCCGCAAAAGAGGTTGGAGCTAGCCGGGAACGCTGATGACCGGGATCAACCTACCTGCATCGCCTGTGATAGACTCTCAACTCTCGATTCCTCTGACCACCCTCGCTACTGCAGCCCTCATCACCAACTGGAATAGGTAAGGGAACAGCCCCAAAAGTATTAACCATGTCCTCACTGCACTCCCCCTGAAGAAAAGGATCCAAATCCCCACGCTCACTACTCTCCCTCTTAGGAGAGACCCGAGAATAATAGGGTGTTTCCTCAAAGAAAGTGACATCCATGGATACAAATTTCTTCCTTGAGATAGGATCATAACAACAATAACCCTTTTGAGTTTGTGCATAACCAAGAAAGATGCATTTGGAGGCCTTGGGTTCAAACTTGGAGTGATGGAGACCGAGAAACTGAACAAAACAGGTACAACCAAATGTTTGAGGGGAATAGTGAACAACTCCTCATTGGGGTATAAAAGGGAAAAATGAGGTTTTATATCAAGAACCCGGGAAAGAACCCGATTAATAAAATATACCGTCGTAAGGATAGCATTACCCCAGGAGCGAATAGGGACATTGGGGGTAAACATAATACTTCTAACCACCTCCAAGATGTGCCTATTCTTCCTTTCTGCAACCCCATTTTGCTGAGGTGTATGAGGGCAAGTGCTTTGGTGGATAACCCCATGATTAAGGGGGTACGATGCCAATGGCTTAGCAAAGTATTCCTTTGCATTATTAGATCTAAGCACTTTGATCCTGGCATCAAACTGGGTTAGGATCATTTGGTGTAAGTTTTGGGTCAGGGCAGGCACCTCATCTCGTGAACGCATAAGATAAACCCAAGAAAACCGGGTGTGGTCATCAACAAATAACAAAAAATATCTGTACCCACCCACAGAAGGAATGTGATATGGCCCCCAAACATCAATATGCGCAATATCAAAAAAACTATTACTCCTTTTATTACTCAATGAATAAGAGTTTCTACAATGTTTAGCAAACTCACAACTTCCACACTTCAACTGAGATGACTCAACAGACTCAAAGTAATAAGTAATTTCTACAATGTTTAGCTATATATACTTTATCCCTACCAGAAGATAAGTAATAAGTCGTAAACAAAGAGGGCAAGCTAGTCATATGGTCGGATGCACCTGAATCTATTACCCAACAAGGTTCAGTAGTACCTGGAGCGGAGGCATGGTAGGCTGAGGCTCGAGTACCTGAGTGTGCAAAGGCCAATGTGGTCGGGGCTGACGATGACTGCGGTAACTGGGCTGAACTGCCAACTTCCTTCTCCAATTGTATTAGAACAGCCTGAACTGCAGCTAAGGTCTCTAATGGTGTGTCTCTTGTGCCAGATGAGGATGTTGAATCAGTAGTCATAGCCACATGAGCATTACCCTTTTTATTTCTCAACTTTGTCGGGACCAAATGTGGATGCAGCTTCCAACATGTTTCTTTTGTGTGTTTAGGTTTCTTGCAATGCTCACACACCACATCCCTTTTATCTTCCTTCTTTTTGTCCCTCTCTGAATCACCCCCTATTTTGGGTTTGACAGCTACCAAGGCAGGTGTAAGCGGCTGAGGTTGCATCATGACTTTCCTCCTGCTCTCTTCACTGTGCACTAAAAAGTATGCCTGCAAGAGGCTCACACTATCTCTGGTCAAAATCTGTTGCCTCACAATATCATATTCTGAATTCAGTCCTGCCAGGAACTCAAACACTCTATTTGTCTTGATGTGCTTTCTATGTATCTGAGCATCTTTGGAACTCTCCCACTCAAGAGTTTATAAGTGATCAATCTCATGCCACAGGGACCTCAAGGTAGAGAAGTAGACCGACACCGGTTTCTCTCCTTGTTTAAGGGAATTCACCTCACATTTCAATTCATATGCTCTGGCAACATTAAGGGGTTGGGAGTAAGTCTCTTTCATCACACCCCATATCTCCTTAGTTGTCTTTGCCCATAAGTAATTTCGGCTGATATGGGGCTGCATAGAATTACAGAGCCATGTCATAACCAAGTAGTTTTCTTGGACCCACTTGGTATACATAGGGTCTGCCTTGGAAGAGATACCCTACTTTGCCCCTTCCCCCAATAGCCACCATGACTGATTGGGCCCATTCCAAATAGTTTGATCCATCAACTTTACGGTTGTAATCTGAAAACATGTCTCAGAACCACCACCATAACGGCTGTTCCCAAAACTGCCTTCTGCCTAATTCTTAAACTCCATTTCGGTCAAGAACCAGAAGTCTCAAAATTAGGGTTACTACAGTCAAAAACAGCACTAGGACTACCAATCACAATCACAAAATCAATATAGAACCAATCTGTACTCACAGTAGATGTGCATGAAACATGTATAAAACTGATCTGAAATCAATAACCACACACAACAGCAACAGTCCAAACTGTTTTCACCCCTTTAGAAGTGTTTGAAACCCCAAAAGAAAATTGAAAAACAGTTTGAAGAACAATCTGATATGCTGAAGCTAATCTGAGGTTTTAATCAGTCCTAAAAGCCATACACTCCAGACAGTACCGTACGGATAAGGTTTGTATTAGGGTTAATATGAAACCCAAAAACTCATCAATGTTGAGGAGAACTATTAGGGTTTGCCACAATGATAAGATCACAAGGTTCAGTCCAATACTAAGGTTTGCTGCAGGGATAAGACAAAACCCTGGAGAATAGAGAGATAAAACCCTAGAGTGGTTCGACCACCCTTGCTGGATAGGTCCAACCTATCTTCTCTTATATTACTTCTCTCAGAAAATAAAAGACTTACAATAGGATGCAGTTTTCTGCCTACCAAGGTTACCCGAACCCTAGCCTTCTCTAATTCTTCCTGATCACCAACTCGCTGCAACTGTGGCACTTCTTCAAACAGCTGCTAATCCTCTGGAGATCTCCAAGAACCAGTTAACGAACTCTGCTTTCTCAGCTTCCAGCCTTAGATGGTTCTCATGTGGTCGGCTGGACTAGACTCACATGAGAAACCCTAGCTCTGATACCAAGTAGAAGTTCAGGACTGTTATCAGTCTTGAACCCTAATGGATTTCAGGATCAAAAATAAGAAGAAAGGTAAGAGGAAAGAAGGGGAAGAGGGAGGAGAAACAGTAGAACACACAAGAGTTGAAAGGAGGAGCAGAAGCTTAATGTTCTGCTGCCGCCACTTTAATTAATATTTATAGGTTATGCTCATTACATGGAAAGGACAGATCTGCCCTTAGTCTTTACATAACAAACAAATCAAAATAAGACTGAAATAATAAGTAACAAATAACAACTGAAACAACTAAATAACCAATAGCTAACCCTAGGAAGACTAGAACACTTTCTACCCTACAAGTACAGTGGGACCATAGCTGTGGGGCCCACATCAGTGTTCTCTACAATGGAGTTTGGCAATGCAAAGGGATAAGTTGTGGGCTAACGTAATCTTAAGCATACATGGGCAAGCAGCTGAAGGTAGGGATGCAAGAGAGTATCAACTAAGGCTACGAGAGCTTCTCCTTGGAAATCTATTCATGTCATTCTACTATCCTTCCTTCCCCTCATTAGGTATGATCTTTGCTCGAGAAACCTTGTGAAATTTTGGGAGCATATTTGGGTGGGAAACGTACCTTTGAAAGAGCAATTCCCTTCTTTATATTCCCTCTCTAGCCTCTAGGTTCAAAAATGAGCCTATTTCCACCTTCCCACCTTCCTAGCCCATTCTAACTTGATTTCTGCTCTGGATTGGAACTTGGGTTTTAAAAGGGCACTTAGAGACTAGGAATTGAACAATGTTTCTGTTTTACTTAAAATCCTTAGTGAGGTGGTTTTTTATAGTTCTAGAAAGGATAATAGGATTTGGACCCCTTCTCCCTGGGGTGTCTTTTCTTGCCCTTCTTTCTTTAGAGAGTTAATTCTACCCTCAATTGAAAATGGGCAACCTTTCCCAGTTTTGGAAGTTTGGGGTAAGCCAATTCCTCCAAAAATAGGTACTTTTGTTGGGAAGCTTTCTTAGAAAACTGTAACACTTGCGATTTACTCCAAAGAAAAATGCTTAATTGGTGTTTATCGACACACTAGTGTGTCCTTTGTAAAGATAATGGTGAGAGCAAGGGATTTGAATATAAAAATCTGATGGTGGAAGGTGATTTGGTGTTGGTTTTTGGCAGGTTGTAGAAGAGACAGGACTTCAGAAATTTTTAAATGAAAAAAAAAATAAATTTAAACAATTGACCCAAGACATGGAAATTAAGTTTCAATGGATTAAGAGAAGTGCAATGACGAGTTACCGCTCACCTCAGAAGCCCCTTCGAGGGTAGCTTAACCTCCTGAAACAGAAGATGGAAGGGAGGGGGTGGTAGGAAGAAGATAACACAGAGAGAGAGAGATAAAAAGGGATATTCTTCACACCACTTATTACATGATCAAGGCCTTATATAGCTGGCCTACATGTATGCAATCATGAAGAGAATATCGTTTGGTGGCAATGTAACTAACTCTGGAAGGCTCTACCGCATGTCATGCTAGCCTCTCTATCTTCTAGTGAAATGATGCTCGGTGGAGGTCTGCTCCACACCTATAGTTGGGTTTGGAGGGAGTTTTTGGGTCCGAACATGCAAACTCCTTCCTGACTCGCTTGCCAAACAAGGGATAGGAAGAGAGAGTCTTTTTTGGGCAATGTTGTAACATGAATATCAATCTCAAGGAGGGTTAAGAGATTTTACCCCTACCTCCTTTCTATTGAAATTTATGCTTTTATTTTTATCATTAATAAAATTCTGCTAATTATCCAAAAAAGAAAAAGTCAGATGTTGTTTTGTTACAAGAATCCAAAACGGGTGAATTTGATGGTCGGTGGACAAGAAGTGTTTGGAAAAGTAAGGGATTGGGGGGATTCTCTTGGGGGATTAGTACAATTTGGAACAGTGATGTCCTGATTGGAGTTGAAGAATTGGTGAGGGCATTAGAGGGCTATGGGATAGGCTTTAGTGTCTAGGGGTGAGTTTCATGTTGTTAGATTCGCTAAAGAGACTAATAGCCTGAGACAGAGGATAAGCACAAATATGAGGAAATATTGATACGATACGTCCAATACAGGGCGTATCTGTCAACACTCTTGGACGAATAGAGAAAAGAACAAGAATAATCTTAGAGGTGTCAAGAATGTACGACCACCACCTCAAAGAGTCTCTTATATATTAAAAGATATGTACAATTACAAGAATGCCCATATGGGGCTGAAAGAGAAGAAGAATAAAATGTAAAATTAATATACAACAAGGACTAAACTAATAAGATACATCAAGTTGTAGAGTCTCCACACTCCCCCTCAAATTGATGCCTAGACATAAGCATCAGTTTGTCTATAAGAAAGAGATGTCAAACTCTAGTCATAGCTTTGGTGAAGATATCAGCAATCTGCATGTCCAAGGATACATGAGGAAGCGATATAGGCCCAATAGTGAAAAGATCTTGGATAAAGTGGCAGTCCACCTCAACGTGCTTGGTCCTTTGATGGAAGATAGGGTTAAATGCAATCTTGATAGCACTCGTATTGTCCGCATAGAGAGGAATAGGAGTAGGAAGTTGAATGCTAAAATCCATAAAGAGAGATCGTAACCAAACAATCTCACTACAAATCGAAGACGTGGCCCTATACTCTGCTTCAATAGAAGACGTGGAAACTGTTTGTTGTTTCTTACACTTCCATGAGATGAGTGAATCACCCATAAAAACACACCACCCAGAAGTGGACCTACGAGTGTCTGGTCAACCAGCCCAATCTGCATCAACATATGCTCTCAATTGAATAGGAGAGGAGGATGAGAAGAACAATCCCTAAGAAGTTGTGCTTCTAACATATCGAATGATGTGATGAACTGCAGTCATATGAGGCTGACAAGGAGCAGAAACAAAGTGACTAACCTGAACAGCAGGAGAAATATCAGGCCGAGTCATAGTGAGATACATGAGGGACCCCACAAGTTGGCGATACAAGGCAACATCGGGAAGTAGTGGACCTTCAGATTTAGATAGCTTTAGATTTAACTCCATAGGTGTATCAACATGATTTTCATCATTAAGACCAGCAAGTTTAACAACGTCGGAGGCATACTTCTGTTGACAAACAAAATACCCTCGATCACTACAATGTACTTCCACTCCCAAGAAATAGGTGAGAGGGCCTAAGTCCTTCATGTGAAAGGAATTATGAAGTAATAGTTTCAATTCATGAATGCCCTCAACATCATTCCCAGTCAACATGTCATCAACATATAGTAGGAGAATGGTAATACCCTAAGGCCGTCGCCTAACAAAGAGAGAGTGATCAAAAAAACTTTGGCTATATCTAGCAGCAACTACAACATCACGAAAGCATTCAAACCATGCCCGAGGAACTTGTTTTAGACCATATAGAGATTAATTTAGGCGACATACTAAAGAATGATCACTGCAGTATCCAGGAGGAGGCTTCATGTAGACCGTCTCCTTCAATTGACCATGAAGAAAGGCATTCTTCACGTCAAACTGGCATATAGTCCAAGACTGAGCAGTAGACACTGCTAAAAGAACACGGATTGTGGTGATCTTTGCAACAGGAGCAAAGGTTTCTTCATAGTCGATACCATACTCCTGACTATATCCCTAGGCAACTAAACATGCCTTGTATCGATCAAGAGATCCATCAAATTTCAGCTTTATGTTGTAAACCCAAAGACTCCCAACAATGGATGCATCTAAAGGAGCAGGCACAAGGTCCCAAGTGTCATCCTCATGCAAAGCATGAATCTCTGCATCCATGGCTTCCTTCAATGAGGGCTACTATTAGCTTCCTAGTGAGAGCAAGGAACATCTATGGAGGATAGGACAGCAAACAAAGAGTTATGGTTTAAAGGAAAACCATAGCGGTCAGGAGGTCTAGATATACGAGTAGAATGGCGAAGAGGAACATAAGTATGAAGAGTGTCTGAAGTAGAGGTATCACTTACAGGAGCAATGGTAAGATGATCTAAACCGGGAGGAAGAAGAGTCGCAGGTGTAGGGGCTGGATCACGTAACCGCTTGCGAGAGAAGAAAAGAAGGTTTTTCTCAGCAGAAGGAGGTGGAGCATCCTGTGAATCAAAGTTTGGCAAAATAGAAATAGATAGTGCAGATAATAACATTACGTAATATACAAATGCAACGAATAGAGGGATCATAACAAAGAAATCCTTTGTGATCAGGATTGTAACCCACAAAGACACACATGGTAGATTATGCAAACAATTTAGAGCGTTCACGAGAGGGAAGATGAACAAAGCACACACATCCAAAAACATGAAGCATGGATAAATCTGGAAAACGACCAAACAACTTCTAAAAATGAGACATATTACCAAGAATAGAGGAAGGAATATAGTTGATCAAAAACACAATTGTACTGGCTGCCTCTACCCAAAAGGAAGATGGAGTATGGGACTCCTGCAATAATGTCCTACAACACTAAGGATATGTCCATTCTTACGCTCGGCCACACCATTCTACTGAGGAGTATCAGGGCAACTTCGTTGCACTTGTATTCCATGATTCTTCAAATAGGATAAAAAATCTTCATCAGTGTATTCTCCCCCTGAGTCCGAACGGAGAATACATACTTGTGATTGAAACCGAACCCGTACCATAGCATGAAACAGCTTAAATGTTGAGAACACCTCAGACTTGTGGCAAATAAAGTATATCCATGTGTACCTGGTACAATCATCAATGAACAACACAAAATATTTGTATCCAAGCTGAGAAGTAACAGATGCAGTCTAGACATCATTATGTATAAGCTTGAAGGGAGAGGTAGCATGCTCAAATATATGAGGAAATGGCAAGTTATGACTCTTACTTAAGCAACAAGAAATACAAAATGTATCAAAGGTGTGCAAGGAAGGAGCTCTATTCTTAATATGGCCTAGATCAAACAAAAATTTTAATTTTTCAGCATGTAAATGACCCAAACGCTTATGCTATAAGTCCCAAACATTATTTCTATGACTCGGAAAGGAACTAAAAGTGGAGGAACTGACAAACAGCCCAACCTGCACCCCTTCCCTTTCGCCTTCCCAGTGTTTTGGTCTTGAATCAAACATCCATCCTGAGAGAATATGAGAATGTTACCTTCATCAACTAATTGGCCGATAGAAATCAAATTTTAGTGAGATTAGGAACAAGAAGAATCTTGATAAAAAGGAAAGATGCGGTGGGTGAAAGCTTAAGAGACAGATTACTACTACCAATGATGTGTAACTTTTCACCATTGGCAGTAACAATATGTTTGTGATGGGTTCCAAAGTCAGTGATCTAAATATGAGAAGAAGCACAATAACCGGAAAATTCACCGGGAAGCCAATAGCAAAAAGAGTAGAAAAAATAACAGATGTTACCATTTGTTGAATGTTTTGCTCAACCATAGATGCCAGAGAATCGCCTTTAACAAAAGAATCACCATCAGTACTAGATTTCTTACTTCCATGTGATATAGCAGTAGTGTCAATTCCATAGGTAGATCCTTCCAGTTTTATAGGAATAGAATCGACTCTATCGGAGGCCATTTCAGCAAGAAAACAGCAATCCAGGCACAAGAATATCAAAGACAACCAAATTCAGCAACCAAGAACTCAATATGACAGTTCAAAAAAGGCAAGTTTTTAAGACAGTCGAGTCTAAGACCTTTCAAATATGAATCTGAAGTCTGAATCAAATAAATGGGAGGCAAGAAAACCCTAAACGACACCAGATCTAGGGTTATAGGTTGATCAAATCAGTCAATTGAGAGAAATCTGTGATTTACCAACACATCAGACGTCTTCTTCAAGAACAAGGAGGTATCTTGTGCTGATCAAAACAGTCCTTAAAAAAACTCCCAAACCAGAAACTGAGTGTAGGGTTAAGAAGAGCTTGAGAAAACCCTTCAATATGGAGAGAAAAACTCAAATCACAGGCTGATGTCCAGAAAAAAGTTGCAATACAAAGAAGGAAACAGTATAGTGTTGCCACCTCAAGAAGAAGATCAATACTCCTTCGAAAACTTTACCAAATCAGATGTTGTTTGTAAGTGGAATAGATCAGGTCTAGGCAACACCAGATCTGAAGTCCAAAGTTGTTGCAGTCCAAGAAAGGAAACTATACAGTGTTGCCGCCCCAAGAAGAAGATCAGAACTCCTTCGAAAACTTCACCAAATCAAATGTTGTTTGTAGGGAGAATAGATCAGGTCTATTGATAAAAAAAAAAAAAAGAATAGATCAGGTCTAGGTGACACCAGATCTGAAGTTTGGCATCGAACCAATGTCTCCCAAGAGAGATCTAATGAAATCTCTCCTACTGGTTGCATAAGGAAGAAAGAACAGAAAATGGTTGATCAAAACAGCCCTAATACGACAAGATTACTACTTCTAGTGAGGTTCAAGAGAGAGAAAATAGATCAGAGAGCAACCTGCTCTGATACCATGTCAACACTCTTGGTTGACTAGAGAAAAGAACAAGAATAATCTTAGAGGTGTCAAGAATGTATGACCCCCACCTCGAGTCTTATATATTAAAAGATATGTATAATTACAATAATGCCCATATAGGGCTGAAAGAGAAAAGAAGAATAAAATGTAAAATTAATATACAACAGAGACTATACTAATAAGATACATCAAGTTATAGAGTCTCCACAGTATCGTATCGATATCGTTAGTGTCCGGCACAGGATACGCTACGACTGGAGCATGTATCGGTCTTTATCGTACTGTATCAGCTGATACACATCGATACGAACCGATATAGTACGATATGCTACCATCGACACGCAAACGTGCATGCTCTTCTACCGAAAAAAAAAAAACTGTTGCAAAGAATCGAACCTGCGTCAAGAAGAGAGCCTAACGTCCGCACCTATAAGCCACTACGCCATTCCATCTTTTGTGTTCAAAAATAAATGAATAAAAACTTTATTTCTTTATTACTTAAATGCAATTCAAATAAATAATACATATTACGGTTAGCTTTAACTAAAAACTAATAAAGTAATGTTTAAAATCAGTATTTTATAAAATAATAGGAATAAATAATATATCAAATCCACATTTATATCAAAATATTATTTGAATATCAAAAAAATTATAAATATATAATATTAATAAGAGAATAATTATTTTAGTACTTAAAATTTATAAATTTTCGCATGATATATATATTAATTTACATTACATAAAATCATAAGTATTATTTAGAAAATAAAAACATTGTTTACAAAATATTCAAGAATATAATCTTAAATTGAATCTATCAAATCTACTAATCTACATTTATACCAAAAACATGATTTCTAATTATAAAATTATAGGAATAAAAATATAATAATGTAATAATCATTTTAAAAGTTAAAAATTATGAATTTGCATATGATATGTATCTTAGAAATTTTAATAGATTTGATATATTTTAAGTTGAGATTATACATTTTATAAATTATTAATAGATATTTTAATTTACATAGAGAATTTAATATTCAGTTGACCTCTTTGTTAATGTAAAGAAGTAAAAATAGTAAAATCGAAAATAATTGATATAATAATTAAAACATAATAGGAAAATATGTTATGCATTTTGGACTCTTGATTGATACATTATCAATAA
Organism: Nelumbo lutea; assembly: GCF_056320005.1. Taxonomy (NCBI): domain Eukaryota; kingdom Viridiplantae; phylum Streptophyta; class Magnoliopsida; order Proteales; family Nelumbonaceae; genus Nelumbo; species Nelumbo lutea. The sequence continues at coordinate 123,292 of NC_142685.1, forward strand.
AATTGTATGATATCTATGCACCAAATTATATTAATTGTAATATATTTTTTTCATATACATCATTAAAATATATATTTTCTATGTATTTATACATAATTTATGGTTATTTGACCTTAAATTTAATATTATTAATGTATTATGAAATTTTTATGTGTTTCCATAGCGTATCCATATTTTTCGTCCGTATGCATGTGTTTCCGTAGCATATCCATATCCATATCCAAGTTGTCTGATACGATACTCGTTACCAATACTTTAATCCTTGCCTACAGTAATTTTATTTGGTATAATTTGCAGCCCAATCCAATTTGTTCTAAATTTAGACAGATTCTTATTCACATTGGATTGGGAGAAGCATTGGAGTAACATACTCTTTAGAGCATTACCTAGGATCACATCCGACCATTTGCCTATTTTAATTTTTAAGGAAGATTTTTGGTAGAAGAGGCCTAACACTATTCAGGTTTGAGAATATGTGGTTATGTGCAAATGAATTTACGGAAGAGGTCAAGGAATGGTAGGAGGAGAATAATCCAAGGGCCAATTGGAAAGGTATGAAGTTCCACCGGAAACTAAAGGAACTCAAAGCCAAAATTAAGGAGTGGAACATTGATATAGGAAATAACTCAAAGCCAAAACCAAGGCTGCTCTCCTTTATGAATTTTATCTATATTAATAAAGCTTTCATTGATTTTACTGTTCAAAAAAATTAAGGAGTGGAACATCCATCAATTCAGGAGACTAAAGAGGAAATAAGAGAAAACTAGTAGGATTGAAGAAAGGTGGCCTTTAAGGAGACAATTGGAAGACCTGTTGTTTTGGAGACAAAAATCAAGGAATAAATTGGCTTCAGGAGGGAAATAGAAATACCAAATTTTTTCATGCTCTGGCAAATGGGAAGATGAGGAAAAAAATGTCTCCAAATTGGTGGTGGGGATGTTACTCTGACTCGTCATAATGAGATCGCCCGAGCCTTTGTGGGTCATTTTAAGTCAATCTTTAGGAGATCCCTGGATGGAAGAGTGTGGCTTAATGGTTTAGATTGGCCTAAACTGACTAACAATTCTAAGGTTTGGTTGGAAAGGAGTTTTGAGATTGAGATCAAAGAGATTATGTTTTCTATGGATAGATCTAAAGTCCCTGGTCCAAATAGTTTTACGATGGCTTTTTACTAAGATTGCTAGGAAGTATTTAAAGATGATCTACAAAAAGTCTTCAGTGAATCTTTTGGGAGAGATGTAATAAATTCAGGCTTAATTACACATCTATTGCCTTAATCCCTAAAAAACTGATGTTGTGCACCCAAAGAATTACAAACCAATCAGTTTGATAAATAGTTTGTACAAAATCATTGCTAAGGTGCTTTCTTAGAGAACTAGTGTTGTATTACATTCCTTGATCTCACAGTCCCAAAGGGGCGTTGGTAAGAATAGGCAAATTATTGATTAGATCTTAATTACTAATGAATGTATTGAAGAAATAAAGAGATCAAGAAGGAAGGGATTGCTAAGGTGCTTTCTCGAAGAATTAGTGTTGCATTACCTTCCTTGATCTCACCGTCCCAAGGGGCCTTTGTTAAGGACAGGCAAATTATTGACAAGATTTTATTTGCCAATGAATGTGTTGAAGAAATAAAGAGATCAAGAAGGAAGGGATTGATATATAAATTGGATATGGAAAAGGCTTATGATCTGGTCAACTAGGGATTTTTGGTGGAAGTAATGAAAATATTGGTTTCGGTGATAGATGCTGCAATTGGATCTTAGCATGTATTAGGACATGTCATTACTCGATTTTGGTCAATGGAACTGTGGTGGATCACTTCAAGGCTAGAAGGGAATAAGGCAATGGGACCGCCTTTCCCCATTCTTTGGAGCTGTTGGACAGAAGGGTTTTTGAGGACAAGTCAAAAAGTATTGAATATCTGGTAGCAGCAGTGAGCAACCTGATTTCAGACTGGGCTCTTAGACTTCCAGGCTTTGATCAAGTAACCAAAGCTGATCTGTTGGAGAGATTTTGGAACACCTTTTTACAGCCTTGTAAAAATCTAGAAGGGAATACAGCTCCAAAGAATTCTAGCTTTCTTGCTTCCTCTGAGTTTTGGCCATTTGGAGAAAATCTCTACTGGAAACAATGGTTGGAAGACACTCACTCCAAACAAAAAGGAGAAGAACTTCCAAATGAAGTTTGCTACACTGCATGAGAAGAACAAGTGAAGGATTGTTTCTTCCTTCTGTTTACATAAGTAGTAGCAGTTTGCCAACTGCTATCCCCTAGACTTAAGGTGGTCTGAAGTGAGAATATTGTCATGCGCCACCAGCCAGGCAAAGTGGAGGGAAGTCGTTGATTTTGCTCCATTGAAAGTTGTTACAAGGCCGTCCTGGACTCCTCCAACCAATGGATTTTTCAAGCTGAATTTTGATGGTAGTAGTGAAGGTAATCCAGGACCATCAAGCATAGGAAGCACTTTCAAAGATGAGGATGGCATAATTAGGGCTCTTTCTCTGGGCCTATTGGAGTAGGTGGCTCTTTGAGAGGTGAAATCTTTGTTGTTATGGAAGGAATTCAGAAAGCCAAGGAATTAAATATTTCTAAGCTGATAATAGAAGGGGACTCAAAGCTTGTTATTGGTTGGCTTCAAAAGGAGATGGGATAGTGGGATTACATAAATGAAAAAAAAAGGGAAGTTCAGGTATCTGACACAAGGATTGGAAATTCAGCTGCATTGGATTAAGAAAGATGCTAACTGTTTGGCCAGAGCATTGGCTAAGCAAGGGGTGGGAAGAAGCAATTTTTTCTGGGCTATGTTTTAATTTATTTCATTCAAAATTTGGGGGGAGCTAAGAGAGATTATATCCCCTCTCCTCTCTATAATTTCTTTAATTTTATTTAATGAAATTCATTCAGTTATTGATCAAAAAAAGAGAAAGCCTTGAGGAATTTGAGAGGAGGAAGAAGGAAGAGAGGATAAAGAAAGTTGTAATTGGAAGAGGAGAGATTTGGGACAAGGATGGTGACAGGCAGGAGGAATTGTTCGAGGGGGAGGATTAGGGAGCAGACCATTCTAGGTTTTGCTTGGCTTTGGAATAGGTGAAGGTGAGTGGAGTTGTTGGGAGATATGGTGCTATTCAGTCTGTCTCTATTAGAGTATTGTAGTTTGAGGTCTTTGGTTATAAGTTGTGCCTTAGTGTATTTCTCTTTCTCTTCGGTTATAAATTATCACCTTCCTTTTTGTATTCTCTCTTTCATTTTAATGAAACTCTTTTTATCTTTCAAAAAAAAAATATTGCAATAGAGCAAGCTCATCTGGCTAGCCAACAAGTCTCAAGGAATCAAAGTTTTTTCTTGGAGACTTTCCAGCCCGGTTAGGGGATATATTATAGCAGAGGACTGCCACATCTTGCAAGCTTTTATTTCCTAGTCTGTGTTCTTTCGTTGAGACAGATCTTTGGTTGTTGTTGGTCTTGTTTTCCAGTGGCTGTTTTCCTTTCCGTTCCTCGTTGTTCGTTTCTCTTCTGCTTTAATGAATTACCTTTTAACCAAAAGAAATGTGGTATTAACAAAACATGCTTTGACAAATTTGTTTCCTAAGTATAGATCGAGTACTAGTAAGCACAACTCCAGCCCTAGTGAGGCCTGAATCGCTTTTTGTGTTTTAAACACTGGTTACTGGGGGTTTAGAACAAAACCTCTGTTTTTCCATGCACAGAGCTGCTATGTCATAAATGCCTCTACTTGTAAGCAACCTGGAAGGAAAAATAGAGACATCAGATATATGGCAGGATATCTTAAATGGGTATTTTATAACAAATAGATATTAGAATTTTAAACCATCCAAACACTTTTTGTCCCTTTTAATCTTTCCTGAAACAATGTTACAGTTTAATGACTTCAATCAGAACTCCAAGGTACTGGACAGCATATCCTTGACCATTAAAAAAAAAAGAAAAAAAAAAGTAAACTTTCATTCCAAAAAGGAAGGATGTAAAAGCATTTGCACAATACAAAAATCCCCTTCCCAATCCTGATTTATGTAAAAGAATGTGAAAGGAATTGCATTAATCAAAGGGTACAGATCATATAAAATTTCAAGTTTTCTATATGACTGTCCACACACCTTATGATCTTCTTAACTATCATCTGACCAATTCCCAGTCCTCTTAGTGAAGGGACAACCTGAAAGGAACTGAATTCCATGATAAATCCAATTGGAAAATATGTCTTGAATCCTAAATTACCTTATAGAAGGTAACACAAAGATTAGTAGACCAAAAATAGTAATTATGAAATTTAATTAACATTCTGGGGGATTAGAGAGATTGCTATAATTCTCACCTAAGAAAACCACACATAATTTTCTGAAAGCGCATGATCTTCAAATAGATGTCAATGGTTTTCGGTGAATGTAAATCACTACCAACAGAAAAAACAAAATCGAATCATTTCACAGAAGGGTACAAAATGATTAACAAGAAGGGTCAAAATGGTGCCTTGAGAAGAAAATGCTCCAAGCTGATAAGAATGTCGGATTGAGACTTCAAGTATTTTAAATCGATAGAGTATATTGAGGCTCCAATTCCAGCAAAACAACGTTTGTACATAGTTCTACCAAAAAAATATATATATTAAGCCTGACTTATTCTATCAATCCCCTAACCGAAGGATCCGAAGTAATCAAGCAAACAGTTGTATCTTTAGAAGGATGGCCTTAGATATCCTCCTAAAGCCTAAAGATGTTACTATTACAACCCTTTACCATACCACAATTAAGAGGGGCCATGACTGAAACGACTATAAAATGGTTACCTAAACCGATGTCCGATGGATCTCCGAATTCAAGTTCCAATGCAACGATCGGCCAAAACAACCAATTCTAAGCCAAAAGTGAAGTACTATTCACAAACAAGAAAAAAAACGAACAAGGCCGGAACCCAAAAAAAGGACACAGTAGCGAGAGAGAGAGAGAGTACATAGCATGTAAATTTAATACGACCAAACGTCTAAATGATAACACTCGTTACTCGTATGTAGTGAAACGGAAAATACAAATAATCCCTTTAAAATAAAATTCCATATAATGGAATCAAGAACCGTTCTCGTACCATGACATCGTAGATTGAAGCTGTCAATCCGGTATCAGAAACTGCCCGGCCAAAACCGACCAAACTACCGTTGGATTCCGTCACTGGAGTTGCTCTCTCGAACAGTTGTCCGAACACAAATCCTAATCTCCTGATAGTGGAGCCGTCTGTCGGGGGATCCCCATAAGAGAACTCCGGTTTGCAGAATACGGAGACTACAACGGAACTGTGAGAGAGAGCAATTCTGAGCTTGCTGATATCGACAACTTCAACCCGGCCATCGGGGTTGAGGTTCGGGAATCTGTGGCACGAGATATTGCAGGAACTGAATAACTCCCTAAGGTGAACGAGATTAATGTGAGATGGATTGGTGGAGATGAAAATGGGAGGTCGGACTCTCTCCCTCTTCTGGGTTTTCCCTGTCGATGCACATATTTGCAGAGTTGAACCAGCGCGAACGCCGCGTACAGATAATGCCATGAAACCGACGCGAAGTAGCAAACCCCAGGAGAAGCAGGGAATCGGATTGGGTAATGTACAAGTACTGTTTACATGCACTTTGGGTAAAGTTTGGGCACCGGAATTAGGAAGCACATGCCACATCGATGAGCACTTCGATTAATATTCTCGTAACCGTCAAAAGTGATTTTTAATGTTTTTAAAGGGAGAAATTACACTTTACTACCCTGAAATTTGCGGGTACTGTCAAAGTTAGTAACTGAATTTTCAAATGTGTCAATGCAGTATCAAAACTTTTAAAAAGAAGTGTATGGTCCCCAACGTTAATCATTGTAATTTTTTTTTTTAAATGTCGAACTAATCTTTTAAAAAAGATATTGTTCATTGTCTTCTATTTTGAGATTTAGGTGTTTGAAATTTTAGATTCTAAAGTTATTATTTATTACCGTTAATCTGAAATACATTTCTATCTAATTATTTCTTTGTTTTTCGTTATTGTTTCCCTTTATTATATCTCATGTTTTTTCTCTTTTTATTTGAAAATAATCGATTCAATCTCAAAGTAGAAAACAATGAACAATATCTTCTTTTGAAAAATAATTTTAATATTTTCAATAGATAACTAACATTAACAGCAAGGACCAATTTGACACTTTTTTAACAAGAACATCACTCAGCAGTCACCACTTAAACATAAACATTTCTAACAAGAAAAAAACATATATAATCATTTCTTGTAGTTGCAAAGATCTCCAACGCAAAAAAGTTATTATTTGAACATTTCAACAAAGAATGCATGATAGGATGGACACACATAAGCATTAAATCTTCGATTGATAGAAGAACAAAAATTTGGGATTTGGAGTTCGAGAACAACATTTCTGGCAACATGGTGCTCCTCTTCACGAACATCACCAACATCGTGAAAACACACTAGCCGCAACATCAGCCTTACCCATGTCCAAAGAAATAGCACCAAAGATGGCTTAGTAAACACCAGAAAGGACCGATGCAGAGTAGAGTATGTTTTCCTTTAAATTCTCACCCATCACCATTTTGTCCAACTCAACTCTAACCCCAACTCATCAAAGGTAGCAAAGAGATGCTAAAGTTTGAATGATGTTGATACACCAAATGGCTAAAGCTCTGTAGTTTTCTCCAGATATAAGGGGTGGGTCGTTACGAGACGAAAATATTCAATGTTCTTAAACTAATATTTGCAAGGAAAAGAAAAACCAAAACAAATTAGATGAGCTTTACGAGGAAAAAACAATGACCGAGAGATACATATTTAGGAGTTTGGTTTAAGGTTTTGATAATCAAGAGAACTTTCTTACAAACTATAAGACATTTTTTAAATAGTCCAACCTAAGGAAGGGTATACAATAAGAAGGCGATAAGAGAAGAAGAAATGTGAAATAGTGAGAAAATGGAATTATATCTTGCAAATGGCTTCTGCCCCTAGGTGAAAATTGAAGAGAATAATTTTATTGCCAATGATTTCTGCCCTTATGTCACAAATGACTCCTTCATCGCGCCATCAAGCCCCTACCGTCGTGCCATCAGAGTGCCTGTAGCATGCCTTCATGATGTCATCATGTGTGTCATGGGTGGGCTATGTATGTATCTTGTAAGGAGGGACCGCCAATGGCATTATTGTAATTACTTAGTATGATTTTCCATTATTTTGATGTTTTCTTTTGTCACTCCCCCAAAAGCTTAACGTATTCTTTGAGGGGAGGTAAGTAGTCGAGTGAATCAGTAGCGTGTAAAGGTTAAGCACGAGATCCCCTCGACACTGAACTGTGTGTTTGTGCTTGCCATCTATTAATGCAATATAAATAACCTTTTGCTAATTCGTGTGCCATCTTGTTGCCTTTTTGTGTGTGTTTGCTTTGTTGCTTAAGCTTACTCGCCCCATTCGAGTGCCGCACAGGGCCTCAATGATTAACCCCATGACAGTTGGTATCAGAGCAGGAGCTCCTTCCTAACTATTCAACCTGTGATGCGAGTGACAGCATGAAGCACAACAAGGACATCATGGAGGAGATTGAGCATGGCCTCTCCACATCCCATGAGCCCGACGATGCAACCGCCGACGACATCGGCAAAGACAAGGCACTGAAGCCCAGCAAACGTAGGTGAGTAATCTTCCAACAAGCATGCAGCCATTGACTTGTGCATGCTACATTGCGAAGCCACCGTAGGTGAGATGCGAGACTCTATAGACGAGCTGCATCAAAACATGGAAGCCATGGACAGTACACTAGTTGAGATGGAAGATCGCCTGAGTGGAGTTGTGGACGAGGTTCGTGACATAATCAATGGCACGCTCAAGGAAATTTGCAGCACTACGCGCCAACAAGAAGAAAGCTCATCCAACTCGCATGTCCAAGACAATCTTGGTAGTTTTCAAGCCCAACTCAATGAGATGAAGAAAAATGGGCAATGTGGAGAAGAACCATCTCCATATCAATGGTTGTCTAGACCCAATTAGATGAAATGAAAGCAGAGTGGGTCTCAATGAAGTTAGCCGCGTGTGCCTCCTTTGACATCCAAGCTCAACTAGAGGAAATCAAAGCTGAATGTGCAATCCTGAAGAGGGCCATCGCCAATCCAGCCAGCACCTCATTTGAACATATTCCCTCCCACATCAAGATTAGGGAGCCAACATCCTATTCGGGTACTCGCAATGCACGGGAGCTTGACAACTTCTTGTGGAAAATGGAACAGTACCTTGCCACAGCCAATGTAACTAACGAACTACTCAGGTGCGTACTACTACTATGCATTTGACTAATGTTGCTATGTTGTGGTGGCAAAGAAAGTGTATTGACATAGAACGTGGTACGTGTGCTATTCGTACCTGGGCTCACTTTAAGCAAGAGCTGAAGAAACAGTTCTACCCAGAAAACGTGGAGTACCTCGCTCATCGCAAGATGAAAGACTCTCAAGCAAGGCGACTCGCTCCATGAATATGTCAAAGAATTTTCAGCCCTCACATTGGAAGTCACCGGTATGTCAGACAATGACTTATTGTTCAACTTCATGGATGGCCTAAAGCCTTGTGCCGAGCTCGAGCTCCAATGGAAAAATGTTCAAGACCTTGCCTCCGTCATGGCCGTGGCCAAACAACATAGTGAACTGAGACTATCGGATGATGAAGGAAGCAGACCAGCCAACCTGCATACCACACATTCGAGTGGGGGAAATAGACAACCAAGTCCCCCAAAGGAGAAGCAGCCCTTCAACCACAAACCAGTCGAGCACCACAAAGGGAAGCAGCCACAAGGAAGTCGAAGCTACCACAACAACAGATATCAAGGGAGACCCAGTCGTCCTCCCACTTGCTACATTTGTGGGGAGGAGCACTTGACTAGGAATTGCCCAAAGCGAGAAAAGTTGAATGCCTTCATTGCCAAACTAAGTGATGATGAGCAGAGTGATGGAGAACGGAGTACCCAGGCGCCAAGAGTGGGTGCCCTCCAACTTTTCAATGTTGTGATGAAGAAGGGGGCTATTTCGAAGTAGCCCGCCTCGGTCAAGAGAGGATTGAGGCATATTGACAAATGCCTCAACGGGAGGCCAACCAAGGCCCTAGTTGACACAGAGGCCACTCTGAATTTTATCTCCACTGTAGAGGCCAAGAGACTTAACTTGGCCATTTCAAAAGAGCCTGGCTGGCTCAAAGCTATTAGCACAAGTGAAAAACCCATTGAAGGCATGGCTAGTCGAGTAAGACTTCGAGTCGCCACCTAGAACAAGGAGATCGATCTCTCCGTAGTACCCATGGATGACTTTAATGTTGTCCTGGGCATGGACTTTTTGACACAGGCAAGAGCTGCACCAGCTCCTCATCTAAACGCCTTGCTGATCAAGGATGAGCCGTCACCTTGTATGGTCGAAATGATTGTTTCAGCTAACACCAAGAAGAAACAAGTCTCAGCCCTTTAGCTCCAACATCCAACACCACATCAAGAGACGTCAAAGGACTCGACAGCAGCAACCAAGGACACTACCACCAGACGTGATCGTGCCAACTCCAACAAGAAGACATCGCCACAGCAGCAACAACATCAATAGAAGCCTCATATGTCCTTAACTGATGGGCCCAATAGAAGACCCAAGGCCGTGTCCAATTTCGCCCACATCTACTACCACAACCAACAGGGAGAGCAAGTGCGACCCAAGCCATTTAGGAACCACTTTCGCACCATCCCTCAGGCTAAATCTCGTAGTAGCCCTGTGAGTCACCCTTGCGGAAAAATTCATAGGAACCAACACCCCAACAATAAAAAATACCATTTTGACCCCTACTTGGCCCAAACCTTCCCTATAGCCAAGCTGAATCAGCCACTAACATACCTTGAGGTCGCCAGGAAAGGACTTACCCATAGGAAACCCCAACAGAACAAGCCAACACAACCATGCCACCAAATATATACACCTTGGCCTTGGACGACAGCCGGCTCGTGGAACAGCAGAAGAACCTTCCTTCTGCATCAGTGACTCTAAGGGACCAGTCGAAGCCGATCTCCAAGGACATAGGTCGAATTGAGCGGGGAGACTGTCACAAGTGACTCTTTCACCACGCCATCAAGCACTTACCATCGTGCCACCAGAGTGCCTACAACATGCCTTCGTGGTGTCATCATGTATGCCATGGGTGGATTATGTATGTATCTTGTAAGGGGGGGTCGCCAATGGTGTTATTGTAACTACTTAGTATGATTTTCCACTCTTTTGATGTTTTCTTTTGTCACTCCCCCAAAAGCTTAACGTACTCTTTTAGGGGAGGTAGGTAGTCGAGTGAATCAGTAGCGTGTAAAGGTTAAGCACGAGATCCCCTCCACACTGAACTATGTATTTGTGCTTGCCATATATTAATGCAATACAAATAGCCTTTTGCTAATTCGTGTGCCATCTTGTTGCCTTTTTGTGTGTGTTTGCTTTGTTGCTTAGGTTTACTCGCCCCATTCGAGTGCCGCACGGGGTCTCAACGATTAACCCCGTGACACCTGGCTAAAGAAGAAAGGGCTAAGGAGTTTGGTTTGCAATGGATTGACTCTTGTCTCTCAAACGGAGAGCATTCAAACTTGATTTTCTTTATTTTTTTCTAGTATTTTTAAATTTGAAAATATAAAATATAAAGAACTAGTAGGGCCAATTTTGCCATTTCATAATATTTTGCACACAAGAACAAGGGTGTCATGCTTATATGCAATAATATGATTGGAAGTGCACCCTTGCATACACCAAAGCAAGGGCAAGAGATACAAACTCGCGTTTCAAAATATAAAATGTTGCAAGTGGCAACTGGAATCATTGTTTTTGAGTACTTTAAGTCTTTTGGATATGAATGTAAAACTAAGAAGCTAATACATATGTTGATGGGTTGGCAAATATATATATATATACACACACACACACACACACACTAGTAATCAAGCACATGCATTGCATGTGAGAAAATTTTCTTCAAATTAATTACTTGAATTTTAGATATATCATAGTTAAGATAAAAATAAAAAATTAGCAAAAGTAACAATATAATTAAAAATAAACTTAACTGCTTGTAGTAAATGTGCTTGTGCATTGCACATAGAAATTTTAAATTACAATAACAACAACAACAACAACAACAACAACAACAACAACAACAACAACAATAATAATAATAATAATAATAATAATAATAATAATATGTTATTAATATTACTATTAAATTTTGTATTCCATTTATTTCATAAGTAAAAATATTTTTTATTTAATATGATGAATATAGAACAGTAGAAATGTTCCCAAATGTATTTCACAAAATTATGTGCTTTTTTATTTATTGTGTTCTATATTTTTTTAAACATTTATTTATTCAATTATGACATCATAAGTTTCTTTGAAAAGTTGGATCATTGACTCATCATCTAGATAAGAAAATAGTTTTGCTTTTAGATTAGTTTTAAATTATATATTCCATCTATATTACATAAATAATTTTTACTTATCACACTTAATTTTTATTTGATATAATCAATACACAATTTTTATATATTATTTTCATTACTTATACTTTTTTTATTTTTTAAATATTTAATATTTAACTAACATATTATCTATTAATTCATTTGACACCAAACCACTAACCCACCACCCCAAAAAAAAGTTTGATTTCTAAGTTGACATTAAATTTTGTATATTTCTACCATTGATAAAATTATTTCTTAGGTATAACGCTTATTTTTGTTCAATATAATGAATGTATAATATTAAAGATGTGTATGTGCCCAATTTTTTCTCTATTTCTTTATTTGTATGATTCTTTGTATTTTCTATTTTTGACAAAAAAAAATATTATTTGATTATGACATCATTTTATTTATAGGTTGATTTTAAATTTGTCATTTTCATCAGTAATAAAAATATTCCTTACATTTCATACTTATTCTTGTTCAGTATAACGAATATAAAAATGTAAGAGATGTGCCCTTTTTTTGTATTAAATATTTTATTTATTTTAATTTCATATTATTTAATTGTGGCATTATCTATTATCCCATTTAACCTCAAATGGTTGAATTGCTTACCCACCATCAAAAGGGAAAAATATGGCTTTATTTTCAAAATATTTATTTTTATACTATTAAAATTAATGTTATTGGTTTAATTCATATAATTTAATGAGAAGAAAAATATATCTTAAGTGTAGGATTTAATGAGAGAATATACCTTAGATATGAGATTTAATGAGAACGAATAGGAAAATAGTTTTATTTTCAATTGGTTTTAAATTTTACATTCATTTCCACCATTAATAAAAACATTTCTTAATTATCATATTTATTATTGTTTAATATGTTGAATATATGATGTTATAAATATTCATTTTTTTTTAATTTTAACTTTTTTTTACATTTTATCTATTTTTGATATTATTTAATTGTGATAACATGTGTTGGCCCATTTGACCCAAAATGGTTTAATTTCTTATCACCACCTAGATGAAAACATTATTTTTTTTCATTTAGATTTTAAAAGTATTAGTTTTTATGTTATCGGAACTATTAATTTATTATGTATGGATTTATTTAATAAAACTTAATGATGAAAAAACATAAAATGCCTTACCTCTTTATAAATCATTTAATATTATTAATAATTGATTACCCTTTATATATATATATATATATATAAAAGCAAAAGGTTATATGGCTAATTGACATGCATTTGCCGAATTGAATCTTGTTTTATATAACCTAAATGAATTCTTATAATTTTTCCCTTTTCATGCTTGTAACCATTACCATTACAAATTTAATTAATTACAATGATGCCACTAAGCTTCTACATTTTTCATATTTGTTAAAAATTGTTTTTATCTCTCATTTTATTTACAATCAGGCCATGTTGGGCCGTGTTGTTATTTCCTCCACTATGATCTCTGTAGAGTTAGCCCAGCCTGTACAGGCTTGTGTCGTGTCATGGGTCGTGTTGGTCTGCGGGCCAAGTCTTAGGCTAGGCTAGGCTAGGCTAGGCCATGACTCGGGCTAATCCATGTTTTTTTAAATTAAAAAAAATAATGAAAAATTTAATAAAAGTTGAAAAATATATAAAAATTTTAAAAATATCTCAAAATTTTATTTTATATGAATTTTGATGTATACAATTGTTTATATCTGCAATAATAAAATGAAATAATATAATAAATTTGAAAATACAAATATATATTATATAATTATTGTATATAATATGTGACCCAAGCCCATGTGGGCTAAGTCTTAGGCCAGGTCGGGCCATGAATTGGGCTAAGCCATAAAAATTGAAAAAAATAGTGAAAATTTTAACATAAATTAAAATAAATGGACAAAAAAGATCTTAAAAATTTATTTTGTATAAAATTTGATGTATACAATTGAAAATAAAATTATATATATTAATTATTATCGGACCACAAATTGAACTAAGCCATGTTTTTATAAATTAAAAAATAGATAATGAATTAAACAAGATCTTAACATTTTATTTTATTGAATTTTGATGTGTAAAATTGTTTATATATGCAATAAGAAAATTAAATAATATAATAAAATTGAAAGTAAAAGCATATAAATAATATATTATATAATTATTGTAAATAATTAAAAAAATAGACAAAGAATGTAGCATGAATTAAATAATTCTTAGGCCAGGCTGGGCTACGAACTAGGCTAAGCCATGTTTTTTAAAAATAAAATAAATAAATAAATAATGTAGCATAAATTAAAAAAAAGACAAAGAAATTAAAGAAGATCTTGAAATTTTATTTTAGCCCGTGTGGGGTGCCATGCCACGTGCTGGAATGGTCCGCTAGCCAAGTCTTAGGCTGAGCCTGGCCACGAACTGAGCTAAGCCTGTTCATGGGCTCAATCTTGTGTTGATAATACATAAAGTTTTATTTATTTATTTACTTATTTTACTAAATTATTTAATTAGTTTATAATTATATAATCTAACTAATTATAATTGCTAGCAAAGTAAGACATAGAATCTTGTATATATTTATGTATATTTACTCTCTCACTTGATTGTCTATTTATCTAATTTATTTTATAAACTTATTTATTAAATTAAATTAATTATTGTTTAACTATTTACAATTATTCCACTATATAAAACAAAAGTCATCTCTCCCTCTTTCACTCTATTGCCTAATGGGCGTGAGTGTTTATTTATTGTTTTATTTTATTAAATTAAATATATTATTATCCATCAATTTTTTTTTTATTTTAAATAGATATTTTTCCAATAAACTTTTAATTAAAAATTTACCTTTCTCAAAAATTTCTTATATAATAATTTACCTTTGATAGGCCACTTACCATCATGTTTTACCCTTGCAATGAAGGGCCCCTCTGTATAGTAGAGGTGATTATCTAAATCGTCCTCCTACTCAAGTGCTATTGCTTATGAGGGAAGATCTTTTTGAGTTCCCTCATTGACATAGGGGATAGACTCTATTTGTGGTTTGTTTGTTTTTATACTATCTTTTTGAATAAACAAATAGTGAGCAATCTTCCATGGAAAGAGCTAAGCTCAATTAGGTATGCACATGGATCGAATTGGATTCGAATAAGTGTATACCTGAATCCGATTGATCTCACAGATTGAATCTGATAAGAATGTTGGATATCCAAATATGATCCAATCCGATTTATTTTTTTAATTAATAATTTATTAAAAGATAAAAAGAAAAACTTAAAACATTCCGATCTAAATTTGATCCAATTTTTAATCAGATCCTTTTGTATAGGGGCAATCCAAATTCAATTCAAAATTTAATCAGATCCTATCATTTGATCCAATATGAACATTCGATATCCAACAAAATAGGATCAGACTTCATAATTAGATAGAATCATGATTCAATCCATTTCCATCCTAAGCTCAATGATCTTTTGTAGGGGAGGAGCAAAGCTTTTTTTTTTTTTTTTTTTAATAGAGGCCAAAACTTAATTAAATGGATGAGGGTATGAGAATAAACATGGATGGGGTTGGGGGGGGGGGTAATCCATGGATGGGGTGGGGGAGAGGGGAAATTTACATGAAGAGGGGATTAGGGTTCCCCAACTCCACCCTTAATCATTAGAGTTGCTTTACCCCTTGTTTATATTAGAGCCTTTTCCTTCTATCCCAAAAAATAATGGATTTGATTTATCTTGATCTAAATAATGCTTTGATCACCTGTTATACGAGTTACAATAAAAATATAAAAATATTATTATTCTCATCATTATTTGAAATCGTCACATGCCCATTTACTATATGCTGATGAAGGATAAAAGAAATAACAATCTGCCAGATATGTTTGGATCAGACGGCCACCATAAGCCCAAATATATATGAAAGTACATTCAGACAAACATTCAGATCTCTTTCCCTTTCTCTCTTTGGATCAGTTGGAGTTGAAATAAATCTCTCTCTTCTCTATCTTCCATTATAATTGTAATTTCCCCGAATCTTAGTACACCACCTTAAATATCAGTCGGATGACACATGACAGGCTTGTTTTCCTTGAAAAAAAAACCCTACAAGCCTACAACACATATTTAAAGAACCCAAACCACCTCTCATTTTTATTTGCAGGGTGCGCACTTTTAACAAAAGAAATAAACCTTCTACTTAACAGAACTTAAATTCCTCTTTACAAAAAAACCCATCTATTTTTTCCCATCTTTTTTATTCTTCTTCAACAATACAACTTTTTTCATCCATTCTAAGAGGCATGTCGAGTTTATATACCCACAGCTTCTCATCTGGAAGAGCTATTTCTCCACTAATTAGGAGCACCCCAGACATCGACAGGTACTCTACGAAACCGCGAAGTCGTTTTCTTTGTTGTCGGGGTTTCCTTAAGTTATCTTTTTCCGATATTTTTCTGAGTAGTTTTATAATTTTGTCTGATTTGCGCATTACTGAATTATATGCCCTGTTTTCTTTTAGTCAGTACTTGGCAGAACTATTAGCTGAACATCAGAAGCTTGGACCTTTTGTGCAAGTTCTTCCGATATGTAACCGACTGTTGAATCAAGGTTTGTACTTTAACTGGTTTTCATGGGTGCTTTTGGATATGGCTTTTCTGTATTTTTGATGGGCGTCTTTGGTTATGAGCTCTGTTTTAATTATTTACATATTCCGTAATAATAATGCCGTTTCTTTATGCGTAAGACTTAAATCAGTTTATTGGGTTTGTCTTCACTGATCTTTGGCTGCTTGCGTCGACCCGTTCAGTTTTTGTTTTGAATAATCTGTTCCCAATGTTCATATTGCTTTTAACTCACATATCAAGAAGCAATGGAAATTATGAATTGCGACCAAAGTTTTCATGACATTTGTTTGGTATTTGTGGCTTCCAACTTTCAAATCAGTTTGGAATTGTGTAACCTTATTTGTGGTTTATATTAATCCCATTAACGAAATTGGGAGAAGTTTGTTAAATCAGTTGATCCTTGAAAGGTGCCTAAGTTTATCTCTTGCAGACGATATGGAGTTATCCTTATGACCACGATGAAAACAATAATATTAATTAATGATTTTGGAGATTTCTCAGCTAATGGAAAGTATGACAATTATGAGGGATTTGCAGTTGTGCTAAACTTTGTTTGGTGTCAATGCAAGGTAGATTATTGTCACAGATTAATTCAGCATAAAAGTTCAGAAGAATAGAATTAGAGGAAACTAACTAGAATTTACATCATTACAACACTTAAAATCTTTAACCCATTGGTTTGCAGTAACTTTTGTTTTCAAAAACAGTAGGCAGGAGGATGATGGAGTAGAAGTTTTTAATGGAAACAAAAATATACAAGTTATTCTACAATCTGATGGAAAAAAGTTTTCCTGGAATGGTTTGATGTTCTGGAACTCTTAAGTAGAGGAAACATCCAATTAGAAGTGTAATCATTGACATGGTGTGATAGAGTTAAAACCAGAAATGTAGAAAATACATGCATTATGTTCTCTCTCCTAAGGCCCCTTTGCTTCCCACAAGTTTGCATTGTTGAGTGAAGACTGTTGCAGTTTCTCCCTCAATGTACCCTTCTTAATCAGATGCAGGAACAGGCTTGCTAAAGTGGCCTAGTCTTGTTTTTTTTTCCTTTTCTCTTTTTGATTAAGTTTTGGACACCTATGTGATTAACTTCTATATCCTCTATATGCTAGATTCTTGGACTTGTATTTTATTTAGTTTAGGAGTTTGTATTCTTGGTCAGGGTGTCTAGGTGATAGTAGATTTACTTTAGGAGTTTGTACTCTTGTTGGAGGTAATTTAGTTTCATGGAAGAGTAAGAAACAGACAGTTGTGGCAAGGTCAAGTGCTGAAGCTGAATACAAAGCCATGTCACATGGTGTTTCAGAGCTCCTTTGGATCTGTTCCTTATTAGGGGAGATTGGAGTTGAGGCCAAAAAACCTATGATGCTATATTGTGACAATCAAGCAGCAATTAACATTACTCACAACCCAGTTCAGCATGATAGGATGAAGCATATAGAAGTGGATAGGCGTTTTATAAGGCAAAGAGTGACATCCGAAGAAGTTTGCTTGCCATATGTTGCATCTGACTTGCAGTTTGCTGATGTTCTTACAAAAGGAGTTGCATGAAACAAGCTGAAGCATGATCTACACAAGTTGGGAATGCGTGACATTTATTCCCAACTTGAGGGGGAATGTTGAGTCATGGGCTAATATAACTTGTTTTTATTTACATAGCATTTTTAGGGGGTTATTGGGCCTTAGGCCCATTAGTTTATGTTTTAAGTTAAGAGTGTTTTTTAAGTTCCCACAAGTAGCCGACTTACTAAGGGCGTAATTGTCTTTGTACTCTCTTTTATTTATGAGTATATAATCTAATGAAAGGGGCAGTCTGACCTAATTCTAAGCTTCTCCCATTCTCTTCTATCTCTTTCTCAACTGAAACCTTTTCTTCTCTTTTTTTTTTCTTCTTTCTTTTACAGTTTTTATACCAAAATAGGTTGTCAAAACTTTTTTACTCCACTGATGTGGTGTAGGAATGAAGAGCCTTCTGAGGACCATGGTCATTCAAGTAGTACAGTCCTCAACTTCACGATTGCCACTAATTGCCTTCCCTGTCTTGAGATCCTGAAAGACATAGTATGAAGGATAAAATGTTACTGAACAATGAAGGGTTTGAGTAAGCTTACTTACAGACAAGCGATTAAAGGGAAACTTGGGAACATAAAAAACATAGCATAAACTAAGGTCAGAACTAAGAGATACATTATTGGTATTAGTAATAGCAGAAGAAGAACCATCAGCTAAGGTAACGATTTGAGAGGTATATGGTGGTGACAATGATACAAACATATCTAAGGAGCCAGTCATGTAGTTAGAGGCTCCAAAATCAATTACCTAGGGTGAAGGTGAAGAACTAGAAACAAGGTAAGCGGTACTTGACTTCACAATTGTAGTAGTGGAAGAATTAGAAGAGGCAGACTAGTGAAGCTTTTCATACTCCTCACATGAGATAGAGATTGTGTCTTTATCCTTACCAACATCGGAAGCAAGAGCATCTTCAGTCACATTAAGACTCCCAAAGTCACCTTTCACCATTGCATGGTTAGCCCAGGAAGATGGAGGGCTATAAAGATCATAACAAAAGTTGATTGTGTGACCTTCTCATCCACAAGGTGAGTGAGCTAAATCACGACCATTACCACTACGACCAGCACCACCTCTTGCACCACCAATCTCTCTACCACCTCCTCGTGCACCTCTAGGCCTACGTTTCAAACCCCTCACGTTACCTCCACCTCTACCACACATATTTCTACTAGGAAAATCTCCTTTGGAAACCACCATGGCTGATCTCTCTAAAGGTAGGGGGTGATCACTATGTGGATTTGAGGCTTTCCTTATACGGAAGAAAACCTCGGACAAGGATGGAAGATCACTGCTCCCTAAGATTTGGGCCCGTGCTAGTTCAAATTCAGACTTCAACCCAGATAAAAATCTTGCTACATTTAGATGTTCTCTTTGTTTTTGTTAAGTCTTTAAATCAATGGATATGGGTTGATAAAGAGCTCATTCCTTAAGCTTTTTAGAGAAGCATAGTATTCTTCAACACTTTTATCCCCTTGTTGAAGAGAAAAATAGTCTCGGTATAACTGGTAAATTCTTGTGACATTGTTTTGTCCAAAACACAATTGCTTGGCATGGTTCCAAATCTCCTTGGTCGTGTCTAGAAACATAAGGTTCACACTAATGTGATTCTCCATGCTATTCCAGAGGGATGTTATAATTTGGGCATTCTTCTGTACCCATTCATTGTACCATTTTGATTCACTTTTCAAAGGACCCTCCTTGATGTACTTCAACTTACCTCTTGCAATGAGAGATACATCAACCGACTTGGTCCATGGGATATGATTAGTACCATTGAATTTCACCGTAGTTAATTGAGAAATGAAATCTGATTGTACAACTACTGTAGATTTAGTGTTACTATTTGATGAAGCCATGAGTGAGAAGAGATCATTGATTTGTCACCTAGGCAAACTGTCAAACAGCTGGTATTCAACTACTGTAACACATCTTTTTCTTTAGGAAAAACACCAAAAATCATCAGCCCTCTACTTTAGAAACACTTGGGAAAGATTACACACTTACCACAAGGTGTCACCATACCACAAACCACTACAAAATCACCACACATTGAGGAGCACCTACCTCACAACTCAAGACATCACAAGGTTGCCCTCTTCGAACTGCCGAATAGAGGGCTTTTAGAAAAACACCACTAACACACACAACACTGCAACTTGAGCCATTAAAGCCTCTTTTCCAAGTGGGCGACCAGTCCTCTTAAGTCCTTTTCCTCTCCAACAAAGAATAGAGAATATTCTCTATTCCTAGGGCACAAAAGTTGAGTCGTAAACAGTGCCATGAACAGTATACTCGACCTTAAGGTTCTGATACCATGTTCCAACTTTAATAAAGAAAAGAAAAGGTGTAGAAAAGGATAGAAGAGAGAAATAGAAGAAGATAGGAAGAGAAAGAGAAGAAAATGAGAAGAAAATGAGAAGAAAAGAGGGAAGACTAGCAAGGAGAAATCTCATCTACCCCTCCTTACTGTTGACCCAAGTTGTATTAGTATTCTACTAAAGCTGAAATGACTACAATACCCTTAAGTAAGTTATAGTAGACATAAGAGAGAAAAATAACATGAAAAAGACAATAATGTGCCTGTTAACTAATTCTAACAATTCTAACACCAAACAAAGCCATAATCTCTTCAATGATTCTTTCCTTTCCTTCAAAAATCCTCTTATTCCTTTCCGTCCACAGAGACCAGCAAACTGCAAAGGGAATGCAGCTCCAGGAAATTTTAGCTCTCAAGCTTCCTCTGAACTTTGGTCATGTAGAAAAGATCTCTGCTGATGTTGATGGTTGAAAGATGGGCATCCCAAAGAGGAAAGAATAGAACCTCCAAATTAAATTTGCTAAGTGGTAGGAGAAGAACAAATGGAGTACAGCTTCCTCATCTGGCTTGCACATGTAGCAATAGCTAGCCAAACAGAACCCTCTACTTTTTAGATGATCTGTTGTGAGAATACTGTCCATTATAACCAGCCAAGCAAAAGCTTCAATTCTTGGGGGTACTGGATTTCCCCATATTCCACTCATTTGATCATTAATTACACTGTCTTTGATGAGAGCCATGTAAAATGATTTCACTGTGAATTTTCCATTTCTGCATTCCTTCCACCACAGACCATCTTCACTAGTTGTAGAGATTCTGGTTTGCTCTAATCTGTCCAGCAAGATAACACATTCCTCCAATTCTTGGTTGCACAGAGGTTTTCTAAACTTGGACTCCAAACTACTGCAATCTTGGGCACAATTCACATAACTTCCCAACCCACTCCAATCATCCTCCCAGAACCTCACTCTGTATCCAGCTCCTACATTAAAACTAACCAGGCCTCTAAAATCCTGGTTAAAATTCATTATACCCTTCCAAACAATCACCCATAGGAATTGGATACCTCCCTTGGTTCCCACCCAAATCTCACCATCCAGTACTTTCCTACCACCACTTTTCTTCATAATGAATCCTTTTCCTTTTCTAGCCCAAACCTCCATAATCATTTCCCCATAAGAGCTTTATTGTTAATTCTTTGAAACTAAAGAACTTGATAGCATTTGGCATGCTATGTTCTTAGAATTTGGCATACACACATATGAGTTGTAGTTTCACTGTTCTTCATGCCTGCAGAGATTATACGAGTCTCTGGGATGGTCTCCAACCAAGGCTTTGGTGAATATGACAGACTGCAGCATGGAAGTCCCAGCCCCCTGGCATCTTCAAATCTTGTGTCACATGTTGGAGGAACAGGTATCAGTGCTTGGAATGGCTTTTCCCAAGAGGTAATGGTTGCATATTTTGCTAGTGGTATCCCATGTTTTCTCTGACTATATTTGTTGCAGTTGTGATGTAAATTCCTATCTTTCAAATGTTCCTCTCCTAATTCAACTGCCTTTGTAATTTTATAGACATGCCCGTGGATTTGTAGCATTTTATAACGCATTTGATGGATATGGAATCTAACTTGCACATTTGGGTTATTTTTAATTCGAAATGCTTTCAATGGATACCTGTTGAGTAGGTTCAATAACTCAGTTGGCCAGATATCTGTCCATCTTTCCTGACTTCTAACCTCATCTTTTCAGCAGTTCAAGTGCTAGCTCCACATGAGCAGGGGAGGGTGTAAGGGGCTTGAGATCCTATACTTGGTTTTTGTATGTTAAGTGGGCTTTCCCCACCAAGATTTGGCCAGTCATTCCTTAACTGGTGTGGCAGGTCTCTGTACTAGCAATATTGTTAATCAGTGATGAACTCATTTTCTCATGAGGTTAACTCATTATGAAGCTGCAATTTGATTGAATTTGTCAAACAATTGTAATGATGCAAGGGGTGGAGAATTATTATTTTTTTTCTATTTTTAGTTATGCAATATTGTTTCACTCTTTGTTGTTGCATGTTGTTTCTCAGGAAGAAAAAAATGCAAAAGATTTAAGCTAGCTAGTTGATTGGACAGTAATGTCTGTCTATGTACTTCTGAAAATGACCAATAACCTTTACCTTTCCTTATACGTTTTATATGTTTGATTTTATTTTTAAATTCTCATTTGAATATGCTTTACACCTTTTTATGTATTTTAATTTTAGATAATAGGTTTTTTAAAACATTATTTTAAAATTTTAGTTTATATTTTTTTATTAATATTATGTTTAATATTTTTTGATTTTTTTTTGAAAATTTTGACATATATATATTTTTATTTTTAGCATTTTTTTTAATTTTTTCGCCTTGCATAAAAAAGGCGCTCGCCTTGCCTTGCGCCTTGGGCGCTCGCCTTGCCTTGCGCCTTGGGCGCAAATTGACCCCTACGCCCTTTTTGCACCTTGCGCTTTTAAAACACTTCCCAACTATATGTGTTTAGCTATACAAATCCTATTGTGAGGGGTCTTTTTGTATGGTATTATTGGTGTAGGGGTATTGTGTAATTTCTTATTCTTTAACTTTTAGGGATGTAATATTTTTTGTTTCAATAATATAATAGGGTGCAGTTGGCGCCAACACTGACCCAAGATGATTCTCTCTCTCTCTCCCCTCTTATT
The DNA here is from genome assembly GCF_056320005.1 of Nelumbo lutea. NCBI lineage: Eukaryota > Viridiplantae > Streptophyta > Magnoliopsida > Proteales > Nelumbonaceae > Nelumbo > Nelumbo lutea. Next base: position 146,006 of record NC_142685.1, read on the forward strand.
CCTTCTTCCTAGGCTTTCTTTGACAAATTACATGGTATCAGAGCATAGGGGTGGCCACGAGCTACTCGAGCTCGGCTTGGCTCGGTTTCAACCGAGCTTCGAGTCGAGCTTGAGCCCAATTTACAGGCTCGATTAATAAACAATCCGAGCTCGACTCGTGAGGTTGGCAAGCCGAGCTCGAATATATATATATATATATATATATATATAATTATAGAAAATAATATATATAATAAAATATTATAATTCTTAATTTTTTAAATATCAAATAAAAAATATTTTTTATATTTTTATAATTTTTTATTTTTATAAAACATTTTTTCTCAAATCGAGCTTGAGCCGAGCCGAACTCGAGCTTACGAGTTTTTGACTCGAGCCGAGCTCGATCTCAAGGTTCTAGCTCGAACCAAGCTCGAGCTCGAGCCTTGTACTACCTTGGCGAGCCGAGCTCGAGCCTTGTACTATTCGGCTTGGCTTGGCTCGAATCCACCCCTATCAGAGCACACTGTCATAAGAAACCTAGCTTTTTCAGGAGTAGGAGTATTCAGAAATTCTGAAAGGAGGATATTGGGTATGTTCTCAAGACTGATTGGCACCAGAAACTCATTGAAGGCTGAACTTTTGGCATTACTACAAGGTTTAAAGCTAGCAAAACAGTTAGGATACAGACATTCTGAGGTGGAAGGGAACTCAAAAGTAGTAATTTCCTGGGAAGCAAACAACAGCCATACCCCATGGACGTTTAAGCATGTGACTAGGGAAGTGGAGAAGATTGCAAAGGAGGTTGAGGCTGAATTTAAATGGGTTCAAAGGAGTGCAAATGGGCTAGCTGATTGTTTAGCAAAACAGGGGGCATTGAGACATCAATTATTTTGGGCTGCACTGTAATGAGGGATAGAATAGAGTGGTTAAAGGGATCAACAGTCCCATCACCAAGTTGTATAAACTATTTACAATCTGAAATTTAAATAAAATACATGTTTACTGATAAAAAAAACCTAGTTTTTTCCTCTTCCTAGAATATCTTATTGGTTGCATCTTGCAAGAACAGAAGAAAAAATAGTACCAGGTCTGATTGGATCTTAATTTTCCTCCTCATTTTCCTTTGGTTGAGTGACCAAGGCCTATTGTTTGGGATTGCTGTAGCAGTGAACGAAGCATGTGAGAATGTTGTAAAAGTACCAGGACAGAGCATCTGTACTGTGAGGTTCTGTAGGGCTGCTGTTATGCTCTAAGAAGGTCCAGAAAGGTCTATTAACCATCTGGTTTATGCAGGGGAGTGTTTTCTCTGCTGTTTTTCTCTGTCTTCTGATTGTTGCAAGGGGTTAATATGCTTGCAGCATGCTGGAATTGCAGTACAGTTATATTGGGTGCCCTGTAAGTGTTTGATGGTTTTCCTCACTAAAGTTTGTGTGTACCAGTGGTGGTTTAAACGAGACAGCAGTGGTGCTGGAGTCTGCATGGACTGTTTTATGCAGTAGTTGGACTGTTAGCGGAGTGCACAAGAGTGGTATAACAACTTGTGTTTCTGTAGCTAGTGTTGGAGTTTTTAGGCAGTGTGCTAAGGTGTTATTTAGAGTTGGCAGCAATGGCTTTAGAGAGTTCTGTCACTTCAAACTCTTCTGGAGGACTAGTTGGTTCTGGTAATGGAATGGACAGCACAGGGTTTTCTATTGTGCTCCTTGATGGACTGAATTACTTGGATTGGTCCAAAGGTGTGAAGTTGTTTGTTGGCGCAAGGGGGAAGTTAGGGTGTCTCACTTGGAAGACTAAGAAGCCTATTGGTGAAGGGGCTGAAGTGGGAACAAGAGAATTATATGATCATGTCTTGGCTACATCTTCAATTCAGCTTGCTCTTAGGAAAAACATTATGTGGGCTGAAACCACCAAGGAGATTTGGGAGCAAGCAAAGTCAACATACTTAGAAGAAAGGCATTTTGCTTGGACCTACCAACTTCAGCCTTAAAACAAGGTGAGAAGTCCCTTGCAACCTACTATTGAGCTCTTTGCCCTTTTCTTTCATGTGGAAGGAGCTGGATCATTACAAGACTAGATTGCAGAAGTTAAAAGGACGCTTCAGCATATAAAAAGTTGCTCTCAAGAAAGGGTGTTTGCTTTTTTGGCAGGTCTGAACTCAGTATATAAGCCTATTTGAGTTTATATTTTGGGTGGTAAGGAGCTTCCAAATCTTGAAGAGGTGTTTGCTTTAGTTCAGTTCGAAGAAACTAGGAAGGCTGCTATGAATCCTATTAAGGGGGAGCAATTTGCTTTATTGTCCATGGGTGAAGAAAGATTAGGCATAGACGAAGGGAAGATATGACAAAGACAAATTGTGGTGTACTCATTGTAAGAGACCTAGGCACACAAAAATTGCTTTCTCCACATTTGGCTAGGAAGGCCAACAACAGTTGAGTTAGGGTAACACTTCTCCAGTTCAGCCTGAGCTCTCTGTGTCTAAGCAAGGGCTTCTAATCACTATGCATGATCAATTTGAGCAGTTTAGGTGTGCCTTTAGACAACTAGAGGAGACTTGTATTACTCCCTTCACTTCTTATGCAATAAATTGAGATAATCAAGTCCATGTCTTTTATGTTTCACCCTTCCCTTCTTAATCACCTCGAATTATTGATTCAAGGGCTGCAAATATACGACTGGTAAGTCTTCTCTTTTCTCTTCTAATTGAGTAAAATCTAGTAAAGATAAAGTTAAACTTACTAATGGATCATTGTCTTCTATTGCTGGACATGGAGTTGTTTCTCTTCCCATTGATCTTTGTTTGTTTGATGTTTACCATGTTCATAAAATGCCTTCAAAACTTCTTTCTAGTGGTTGTATTACAAAGTCTTTGAATTGTTCCATAACCTTTTTCCTTGATTCTTATGCGTTTTTGGATTTGACTTTGGAGACAATGATTGGTACAAGGATCAAAATTTCGTCATGTGCTCGTATCGGCCGATGCGTATCGTATCAAAGCCGTCCCGATACGCCCCTACAGGGGGTGTTTCGGGTTGGCAAGTGGTTCAGGGGGTAGACTGGCCTTAAACTGGCCCCTCTGAACTATTTTCGAAAAAAATAAAAATAAACATAGAAAACAGTACCGATACAGGCCAATACGCCCTACCGGCGTATTGCCCTGTATCAATATTTTGAACCTTGGATTGGTAAAGGACGTATGATGGATGGTCTCTACATTTTGGATTTAGTGGCTTCAGATTCTTCCAAGGGAACACGTTTTTTGAGTTGGAGTCAGCACACTTATCATTGTAATAAAGACCATATTTATCTCTGACATTGTTGTGTAGGCCACTTATCCTTTTTTTGTGAAGATCTTCTTTCTAGAATTGATTAAGATAATGTCTTTATCCTCATTGGAGTGTTCTACATGTCAATTGAGTAAACATTGTGGAAATCCATATCCTCCTCCTATTAATAAAAGAGTTGATTTCCTTTTCACATTGTGTATCTTGATGCTTGGGTCCCTTGTACTAGTATGATTGAAGCGGATATAGGTATTTTATCAATTTTGTTGATGACAAAAGTGAATGTATTTTTACAGTCTAGATAGGAAGTTCCATAGGTTGTGAAAAACTTCCATCGTATGTTGTTTACTCAATTTCATAGTGTTGATACCTAGATTTTGCATTCAGATAATGCAAATGAGTATTTTTTTTATGAATGAAAATAATTTATTAAATCAGAATATAAGGCAATACAGGAAACCCTTGAAGAGGCACGAGCTGTTACCTCTTCTAACAAAGTATTACATCATTTAAGAACCGGATAAGCAGAAATAAACAGAAATAAAATTACATAGCAGCCCAAAACAAATGATTCCTTGAAACCCCTTGCTTAGCTAGTCCATCCGTTAAGGAATTTGCTGATCTTTCTACCCAAAGAGAGGTAACTGTCATATTTCTTGTGATCCAATTGACTCTCCTCAATAAATCTCTATATCGCCACATAGCTGAAGCTGGCTTTGTCAACCATCCCACAACAATTTTAGAGTCTCCTTCAACTATCAAGTGTTGAACTCCTAACTGTTTAGCAATCTGGATGCCTTGTACAGCCGCTAAGATCTCTGCTCTATTTGAGTCTCCTATTCCCACAGGGCCTGAAAACAAAGCTGGGATGTTGCTCTCTCTATCTCTCAGCACCCCTCCTATCCCCGAAGGGCCTGGGTTTCCTTGGCTACTATTTTGGAATGGTAGAATACTGATATGTTTCATTCTATTGCCAATGGGCATATTTATACTGTAAGCTGCTGCAATAAATAGAAAGAAAAGAAAATAGAAAGAAGAAAAAATAGAAAGAAGAGAAAATAGAAAGTACAAAAATAGAAAGAAAAAACTTTCTAAATCAATCCTTCCACAATCCTAGGAATATATACAATTCTATTTTCAGATCTGAACCAGTAACCCCACGTTTTCCAACACTCCCCCTCAAGCTGGTGAATAGAGATCCTCCATTCCCAGCTTGGCTATAATTCTCCGAAAGTTTGTATATTGAGCCCTTTAGTAAGTATGTCGGCCAGTTGTCCTTTTGTAGACACATAAGGAGTGCAAATCAACTTGCTGTCCAGTTTCTCTTTTATAAAGTGTTGGTCAATTTCGATGTGCTTCGTCCTGTCATGTTGAACAGGATTGTGAGCAATATTGATGGTTGACTTGTTGTCACAATATAGTTTCATAGGCTCTTCTTGTGGAATCTTCAGGTCTTCTAAAATTATCTTCAACTAGAGTAATTCACACACACCTTGTGCCATAGCCCTGAATTCTGCCTCTGCACTTGACCGAGCCACTACATTTTGCTTCATACTCCTCCAAGTGACTAAGTTTCCTCCTAGGAAGGTACAGTAACCAGAAGTGGACCGTCTATCTACTGGAGATCCTGCATAATCGGCATCTGTATATGCTTCAAGAGTCAATCCTCCATTTCTTTTGAATAAAATTCCTTTTCCTGGATTGGCTTTCAAATAGTGCAGAATTCGATGAGCAGCCTGCAGATGAACTTCTTTAGGATTATGCATAAACTGACTTATTACACTTACAACATATGCAACCGGTCGTGTATGTGCAAGATAAATGAGTTTTCCAACTAGTCTTTGGAACATCTCCTTGTCTACACTTGCATTCTCGTGGGCTTTTCCAAGTTTATGATTGGGATCTATAGGCGTGGAAGCTGGTTTGCATGCCATATTTCCTGTTTCTCTCAAAAGATCAACAACATACTTTTGTTGAGAGATAAAGATGCATTGTTTAGAGTGTGCAACTTCAATTCCGAGAAAATACTTTAGTCTCTCCAAGTCTTTTATCTCAAATTCTCTGGCAAGGCAGTTTTTCAATGCTTCAATCTCTTTTTTATCATTCCCAGTAACGATTATATCATCCATATAGACTAATAGTGCAGTAACTCCCCCTGAGGCTGTGTGTTTGATAAACAATGTGTGGTCACCTTGACTTTGCTTGTAACCTGTACTCAGCATTACCTTCGTAAACCTTCCAAACCATGCTCTCAGAGATTGTTTGAGACCGTATAGTGCTTTCTTCAACCGACAAACTCTGTTCCTTTTAATGCCTTCTCCAAAACCCGGTGGAATGTCCATGTATATCTCCTCTTCTAAATCACCATGGAGAAACTCATTTTTTTTATATCAAACTGTTGCAAATCCCAATTATAGTTAGCAGCCAACGACAGTAACACCCTTACTGTATTCATTTTAGCTACTGGGGCAAAAGTCTCCTGATAATCTACCCCATAAGTGTGTGTATATCCCTAGGCTAACAGGCGTGCTTTGTACCTTTCTAATGACCCATCAGATTTGTACTTAATTGTGAACACCCATTTACAATGTACTGTCTTCTTGTTTCTTGGTAGATCCACAACTTTCGATGTGTTGTTTTTTTCTAATGCCTCCATTTCCACTCTCATGGCTTTTCTCCACTCCTTATTAGAAAGTGCCTCGGCTAGAGTATTAGGAATTGGAATGGTGTTAAGGCTGGCTAGAAAACTTTTATGGGATTTAGAGAATCTTTGGAATGATACATATTTGGCTAAATGGTACAATGGGCGTTTGGTACATTCTCTGGTTCTTTTTCTCAGTGCAATAGGTAGGTTATACTCATACTCAGACTGTGAAGGTGTAGGTTCAGGATCTAAGCATCCCTCAGTTCTAGGATTAGGAGTTGAATCTTGGACTTGCACAGGTTGAGGATTTGGATTTTTCCTCCTAGAATAAACCTGCATATATCTCACATTATCATGCACATCATTTGTGGAGTTAACAATGTCTGATTTTGGTTCAATGGTCGGGTTGTTTGACTCTTGTTGAGACTCGGGAATGTGGGGCTCAGAGGAATGTGACTCAGAGGGATGTGATTCTTGACGATTGAATGTCTGTGGGGAGGGTAAAACATTTAGGGAGAGTAGATCTGAGGCCTTATCTTCCATTAATGAGGGCTCCCCCTGAAGATAAGGTTGAGTGAATAAAGATTTTCCTTCCTCAAATGTGACATCGATGGAGGTGTAGAATTTTCTGGTGGCTGGATGATAACATTTATAACCTTTATGAGTTGGGGAATATCCCAAGAAGACACACCTGATTGCTCGTGGGTCTAATTTTCCCTTATTATGGACATGAACAAAGGCAGTGCAGCCAAAAATTATTGGTGTGAGATTATTTGAGGCTCGAATATCAGGGTAAAATTGACAAAGGACTTGTATTGGGTTTCGGTTGCCAAGAACTTTAGATGGTAGTCTATTTATGGTGTAGGCAGCAGTAAGGACAGTTTCCCCCCAATATTGTTTTGGCACCTGATTTTGAAAGAAAAAGGCTCAGGTGGTTTGCAAAAGATGGTCATTTTTTCTCTCAGCTATCCCATTCTGTTGGGGAGTGTTAACACAGGAGGATTCATGCACAATGCCTTCTTTCTGAAAAAAAGGGGACAAATTCTGATTAAAATAATCTGTAGCATTATCAGATCAAAACCTTTTAATTCTCACACCAAACTGAGTTTGGACCATGTTATGAAAGTTGGGAATAATCGTACCCACATCAGATTTAGACTTAAGAAGAAAAATCCATGTGACCCTACTACAATCATCAATAAAGGCGACGAACCATCTGGAACCAGTAATGTTGGGAATTTGAGAAGGGCCCCATATATCCGAATGAATCAAATAAAAAGGAGTTGAAGATCTTTTATTGCTGATTGGGAAAGAAACCCTTTTGTGCTTAGCAAGTTCACAAACATCACAATGAAAGGTTTCAACATCAATTCCTTTAAACAAGGAAGGAAGCATTGTTTTTAAAATAGGAAATGAAGGATGACCAAAACGGAAATGATGACGCCAAGTTAAATCTATATTGGAGGTAGATAAGAATGACTCGTGTGTGACATGCATAACAGTGTGAGATGATTTGCTGGTTGCTTCAAGGTAGTAGAGTCCATCTCTTTCCTTAGCAAGTCCAATCTTCTTCCCCGAAACCTGGTCCTGAAATACACAGTAAAAAGGGAAGAACACAACATTGCAGTTCACATCCTGGGTGAGTTTATGTATAGAGATAAGGCTAGTGGATAACTTAGGAACATGAAGCACATTTTTAAGTAATAGGGATGGAGTAATTTGAATATTCCCAATCCCTGCCACTGTGGTGAAAGAACCATCAACAACAAAAATTTTTCTATTACTAGGACATGGTGTATAGGTGAGAAAATGTAGAAGAGGGTGTCATGTGGTCAGTAGCTCTAGAATCAAGAATCCGTGGAAAAACACCAGCCGAGGCATGTAATCCTAGAGATAAAGACTCACCTGAGAGAGCAAGAGAGGTAGAACCACTTCCTGGTTTCAAGGATTTCAGGAAGCACCTTAGCCTTTCAATTTCTTCATCATTAAATGGTCCCTGACTTGAGTGTTCTTGCTGCGGGGTTGTGGAGACATTATGGGTCTGTTGAATTCTTTTTGAAACTCCTCGATTTCCCCATTCCTTGCTGGATGTGGGAGGTTTCCCATGAAGTTTCCAGCACCGATTTTTCGTGTGTCTGGGCTTCTTGCAATAGGTGCACTAGAGGTTATCGTTAGAGTCACGGGTGGTTGTGTCACGAGCCAAGTTGTGATTGTTCTCACCCTTTGAACCACTGTAACTTCCTCCCCTTGCCACCATGGCTGAGCCTTCGGGATCTTTAGGCTCAAGCATGATTCCACGGCGACTTTCCTCAGCTCTGACAAGGGCTATGACTTCATTCAATGTAGGCACTTCTTCTTTGCCAAGAAATTGTATTCGGACCTGATCAAATTCAGCATTCAGTCTGACCAAAAAATCATACACCCTATCTCTTTCAATAAAATTCTTCAAGATCACAACATCATCTGCGCACTTTGTCTCAAGAACCCGATAATGATCAAGCTCATGCCATAAATTTTGCAGCAGATTTGCAATTTCTGTAACACTCCTGCTCCCTTGTTTGGCCGCCACAGTCTTCACTTTGACCTCATAGACACGAGCAGCGTCATGGGCTTTGGAATAGGTTTGTCGGACAGCATCCCAAATAGCCTTTGCAGAGGGAAGAAACATACAAGTATCACTAATCTCGGGTGTCATTGAACTCTACAACCATGACATAATTATGGAGTCCTCTTCGTCCTAAGCATCAAAATTTGGCTTGCCCAACCTTGGTCTTGTTCCAAGGAGGTGACTAATTTTTCCTTTTCCCTTCAAATAGGTACGCACTAGTTGTGACCATTTCAAGTAATTCTGTCCATTCAGTCTATATGTTGCCTGAATATTCTGCAAATCACTAGTGTGAGGATGATAATTTGTTGCTCCTTCATCGGTTTGGACGGGATCACTTGTTGCAGTCATGTCAGACATTGTTAATGGAGGAAAAATAAGGTCAGCAAGAAAGGAGAATAAAGGAACACTTCTGGTTACAGATCAACATTGAAGGCCAGAAGAGAAAAACACAAAAAACTGGCAATGAAGGCCGAAAAAATCTCAAGGTTGACAAACCTAGAGCTCTGATACCATGTTTTGGAATGGTAGAATACTGATATGCTTCATTCTATTGCCAATGGGCATATTTATACAGTAAGCTGCTGCAATAAATAGAAAGAAAAGAAAATAGAAAGAAGAAAAAATAGAAAGAAGAGAAAATAGAAAGTACAAAAATAGAAAGAAAAAACTTTCTAAATCAATCCTTCCACAATCCTAGGAATATATACAATTCTATTTTCAGATCTGAACCAGTAACCCCACGTTTTCCAATAGCTACTACCATCAAAATTCAGCTTTGCCCAACCTTCAGGTGGAGGCTTGCATACTGCAGCTGCCTTGCCCCTCCTCGTATGACTAGTGGCTACCGCCTTCCAGTTACTCCAAATGTCATCAAAGGAAAACGTATGAAAGAAGTCCAAAGTTCTTAGCCAATGAATGGCTCTATTCAATATACAATCCTCAACAGTTTGTAAGCTTCTTTCATTTTCTTTGAACACCCTAGCATTCCTTTCTTCCCAAATTGTCCACAAGGCTGCTGCTCTAATACATCTCCACATCGTTTTTTCCCTGTTTTGTAGGCCACACAAAACAAGAAGGATCGAACAACTGACTTAATTCTGAGGACAGATTCCACCTGCATCCAAACAAAGAAAAGACCCAACTCCAAATAGCACTAGAAAAGGAACAAGATACAAATAAGTGGGAGCAATCCTCACCACTAGCCCTGCAAAGTACACACCAGTTAGGGGACAAACACATGAAAGGCCTTTTCTTCTACAAGCAATCCAGAGTATTGATCTTTCTATAAAACACCTCCCAGCAGAATATTATAATTTTAGGAGGAACAGGTCTGAACCAAATCTCCTTAGCAGGGAAACCCAATTGTCCCATGGAAGGGCAAAGGGACTTAAAAAAGGAAGCACAAGTGAAAAAACTTTTTGGATGAGGGGAACAAAGTCTCACATCCGAGCGAAGAGGGTCCAGAAAGACATTGCTAATAAGAGACAACAGTTATGAAGCACTACCAAGTTCAACATCCCTCAAACCTCTCCTAAAACCAAAGTCCCAGCTTAAGGAAGAGGGTGAAGTAATAGAAGGGAGAAAACAAGAAACAATTTTTTCCTTGTAAAGGGAAAGAGAATAGAGAGCCGAGAATTTGTCCTTAAGGGCAACGGTACCCACCCAAGTATCTTCCCAAAATAAAACAAAGTCACTAGAGTTGACATCATACCTGACCAAGTTGAGAAACTGAGGGAGGACACTCTGAATTGCTTTCCAAGGAGATGCCAACGTAACTTGACGTGATACACCTGCATCCCAACCATTTTTCTGTCTGCCATGTATACTAGCTATCACTTCATGCCACAATCTCTCCCTTTCTCTAGGCCACCTCCACAACCACATCCCTAAGAGAGCTTTATTCCTTTGAGCTAACCTTCCTGCTCCCAGTCCACCCTCTTCTTTACTCCTATAAACTATTTCCCAATTGATTAGATGATCTTTCTTTTCCTCCCCAGGCTCCCACAGAAAAGATCTCATTATCCTCTCCAACTTCTTAGCTTCCCTAATAGGAATCCTAAAGATAGAGAGAAAATAAACCGGTAAAATTGCTAGGGTAGCTGTCAATAAAGTCACTCGACCCCCTATGGAAATGTAGTTCTTTTTCCAAGAAGGTAATCTTCTCTCAAACTTTTCCAGAATTGGGGTCCAAAATCTACTCTCCTTTGGGTTATCCCCTAGAGGGAGACCTAGATACTGCAAGGGCCAAGAAGAAATTGGACAACCTAAACAATCCGCCACAGACTGCAAAGTCCTCTAATTCAGATTAAACCCTACCACACAACTCTTATTCAGGTTTATCTTCAAATTGGAGGCATTCTCAAAGTGTTGTAACAATGCTTTGAGATTTCTCACTTCCCGCTTGTCACCCCTTCACAAAAAATTCTGATATCATCGGCAAACTGCAGATGGGTTACCCGGACATTGTTCCTTCCAATCCTCTAGCTTCTAACTTCCTCTTCCCTATCTGCTTTAGAGATTAATCTACTGTAGACATCTGCAATTAGAGTAAAAAGAAAAGGGGAGAGAGGATCACCTTGTCTAAGGCCTTTACAAGCTGGGAAAAAGTCTTTCACCACCCCATTAACCAAAACAAAGTAATGACAGGAACTAATACAACCCTTTACCTAATTGCACCATCTAGATCCAAACCCACAACACCCTAGGACCTCTAGTAAAAAACTCCAATCCACAAGATCATAAGCCTTCTCCAAATCTAGTTTACAAACAAAACTTTGGGTTTCTGACTTTCTCATGTCCTCCATGCACTCATTTGCTATTAGGATCTGATCCGTTATTTGCCTTCCCTGCACGAAAGCACCTTGTTCTTGACTGATGATGGAGGGTAGTACTTCTCGAATTCTCAATGACAACATTTTAGCCAGGATTTTATAGAGTCTTGTCACTAGACTGATTGGCCTATAGTCCTAAGGGTTCTTTGCATCTGCCTTCTTTGGGATTAGGGATAGGAAAGTAGCATTGACTCCCGGGCTCATCGTTTTTTATCTACAAATTCCTGAAACACCCCAACAAGGTCTTCTTTGACCACATCCCAACAATCCTGATAGAAAGCCATTGTAAAGCCATCCGGACCAGGTGCTTTGGATCTATCCATTGAAAACACCGCCTGTCTAATCTCTTCTTCACTAAAATCCCTTTCTAACCAGTTTGCTTGTTCTTCAGACAATCTAGTCCACTCCAAGTCTTCCAAGGTTGGCCTATTATTCAACGGTTTCCTATAGATTGATTTGAAATGATCCACAAACATTTGGCTATCTCATCTTGATTTGTGAGCTCCTCCCCATTCACCTCTAACTTAGCCACAAAATTTTTTCTTCTCCTCCCATTGGCCAATGCATGGAAAAATTTAGTATTTCCATCACCTTAATCCATTTATGTCGCGACTTTTGCCTCCACAAAATTTCCTCTCTCAAAAGGACTTCTTCCAAGTCCTTTATATTTCCTTGGAATCAAGTTCCTCAATCCTGTACATCAAGTCAATTTTTTGCTCCTCTATCCTTCCAAAGTGTTCCCTATTCCACTCCTTAGTTTTGGATCTCAACCTTTTCAATTTTTTGTGGAATCTTACTCCCTTCCAATTCACTCCTCTTAATTCTTCTCTCCACCATTCCCTAATCAAGTGCACAAAATCCGGATGAGTTAACCACATATTCTCAAATCTAAAAGGCCAAGGACCAGAAGTTAAGGTTTAAGGACTTAGCTGGATAGGGCAGTGATCAAAGGTGACTTTGGGTAAGGCTCTAGCCATCAAGTTCGTCCAATGATTCTCCCAATTTTCAGTGAAGAGGAATCTGTCTAATTTTGAGCAAAGGGGTAAAATGGCATGTAAGAGGGGTAATTCCTTTAGACCACAGTTATTAATGAAATCATTGAACTTCCTCATGCTGGTTGTAATTGTCCTTTGGGGGTTATTAGATTCGGCACAAAACTTGATTACATTAAAGTTCCCCCCAAGACACCAAGGACCCTCCCACAGACCTCGTATGACATGCAACTCTTTCCACATCTCATTCCTCTCTCTATACGAGTTTGGCCCATAGGCATTGGTTAAGATCCAGGTGAAGCCATCCCCCATATTCCTAACCTTTAATGACACAGAAAATCTTCCTATTAGCTCCTCCACTGATTCTACAACATCCTCCCTCCATAAGGTTACTAGACCTCCTTTGGCTCCATAGGACAGCGCTGAAGTCCAACAAACTTCTCTTGATCTCCATACACTTCTGATCCATCTTCTATCCAATTCTGCCAGCTTGGTTTCCTGCATCAAGACTGTCCGGTTTCTCTCTCCTCAACAAATCTTTAATTGCCCTTCTATTTCTTTCACTTCCCAAGCCTCTCACATTCCAGCTAATGATCTTCATCAAGCACTTTTTCGAAAAAACCCCTTCTCAAAGACTCCACCTTACAGCAAAGTCTTTCTTCTTTCCCTTCTCCCACTAAATTCAATATCACCCTCAATATCTGAAATCAATCTCTCCACTTCAGATCTCTTTTTCTTTTTTCTCCTATTATTACCCTTAGTCTTCCTCATTAAGGCACTAGCTTCATTTATCTCCCCCCCCTCCTGTAATAGTCCTTTTCTTGAAAAGTTGTTACTCTCTCCCTTTGATCTAATTTCTCCTCCCTCTCTTTATACTCCTCCAACAACGCGCAGATTCTCTCCCAAATTCTCTCTAGTTCCTCCTTCTGTCCCTCTTCCACTGCCACCTCACCTTCTCTCAGTTCCCACTCAGAGCTGCCAGTCTCTCTTCTCATCCCCCCCATTGGAATTTCTGCTCGGGATGCTGGTGTATATGTTTCAAGCACAGAAGGCACATTAGTAACCAAAACCGAATGGACAATAGTACCTGTAATGTTTGGGACTGAGGGGACGGCTTCCAAAGGAGAGGGATTCTCTTTAGGAGATGGGCCTAAAGCTGTTCCCTGTGACTGAGCTTGCGTGAGAGAGTTTACACTGTGAATCAAAACCCTGTCTGCTTTAATAGGTGAAAGACTCTTCCATTTTTGTCCTTCTTCTAGTGTTACGTTGCAGGTTGGAGCGTGAGAAGAGTTTCCTACCAGCATCATGTCCTGCTCTTCCTGCACTAATGGACTGACTTCCTTTGCAGGTACAAGCGGCACCTGAACCGTAGCCTTAGGCAACTGATCTTTAACCTTCACGACGTCTTCCTCGAACTTTGATGCCTCGTCTTCTTCCTTGTTCTCTTGAAAAAGTACCTCTGTTCCCAGACTGTCTTCATCAAACACATTTCTTGAGCTGCTTAGGTCGATACTCCCTAAACTTAGTGTGTTGTCTGAATCAATGGCATTGAAATCTTCCTCCTCAGAATGAGAAAACAACTCCAGCCTCTCTAAATCCCTTTGTCTGATACACCTAGGGTTTCTTTTTTTCGGCGACATCGTGTTAGTCTTCTCCGGTGCGACCCATCGTAGTGAGTTCCCAGGTACAGGGAGATTCGAAGACTGCTGGTTTCGGCCTGTGGAACTCAACGAAGATGATGATAGATGGTTGTTACCATCTATTGATGCCACTCTCCCCCTCACGTGCCAACTTAAAGGTGCATTGGGTCCCTTAGATGGGCATTTTAATTTCAGCCCAAATCTCATTTTAATATGAAACTCCCCCTGTCCCACCTTAGACAAGCCCACAATGGGCGGCCCACTACGAGTTTTCCCCACTCTTCTATAAGTTGGCCCAATTTTCTTGGGCCCACCTCTTTGAAAAGGCCCACTCCTATTCACCTGGACAAGATTGGGGAAAGACTGGGCCCTATTGATGATGCCCGACTTTTCAACTCCCCTACTCCCTTTTTCCTTCGATTCAAGAGTTTTATTTGCCCCTTTTCACCATCTGTCCTGCACTCAGGTGTGCTTAATTCCGAACCTTTACCGCCATTAGTAACTGTTAAAACATAAGATTTGTCAGACCTCCAGCTAAAGTATTGTGAAGCACGTCTCCGATTTTCCTTCTTTAGCAAAGCTTTTGAATTTCCAAAAGCTGGCTCTCCCTTTTTAGTAAGTGTCTAATCCTTGCAGATCTACCAATCCCCTTCTGCCACGTAATGCTTCTTTCTCAACCTCCCCATCTGCCTCCCTTCGAGCTTCCGTCCACATTCCAGCTTCAATGGAGGAAGCCAACCAGACCTCCATGAAGGCTCCTTCCACTCTCAAGTTTACCTTCTTGGGAATTTCCTCCAGCTTTACTCCATTTAATAATATAGATGCAGACCTGAGGTCTCCCCAAAAGGCACCGGCCAGTCTTGCTCCGCACAGCACTGCAATAGCTTCTGCAACTTCAACCTTCCAAAGATGGAAAGGTAGCCCAACCACATACACTGTTACTCTATCCATTATCATGGATTCCTAAGAGTTTAACGAGGGAGACCATCTGAATATATTCACAGATCCCAGTTTATCTTGCAGACATACAGCCTCAAGATTTGGCTTGTTATCCAAAGGATCAAGTACCGCGCACTCATTAAATGGGGTTAATACATATGTAGTCTTTCATTTTCAGCTGTTTTGTCACCAAATCAGCAATCCCCTCCCATCTTCTCCCTGGTCTGTCAACTTCAACAATCAGTTTGTTCGCCCAATCTCCTTTTTCCTCCGATACCAGTATGGCTGCTCTATTTCCATCCTGCACCAAGGTAGGAACCATTCGGTTAGGGGGTTCAGGGTTCACTACTGTTTTCGAGTGAACCTTTTTTTCCACCTGATCCAAACCTTTCTCCTTTTCCATTTTCGTTCTTGATAAACTCTCTCAAGACTTTGACGATTTCAGTCCACCCTTGGCTCTTTCTTCCTTCTGGTACACAGACCATTTGCTTCCTATTGTTACCAAAATGCTCTGTAAGTGCTATGAAACCACCTCATACCTCCGTCCCATCTCTGTTATGAATTCTTTCCAACATCTCTCCTTTCCCTTTCCCTTTGCACTTGCTGTATCTACAAAGTTTAGTCCTACCAACAACACTGTAGCCAGCTTAGCTTTCCTGATTTTCAAGCTAGTCTGCCCTCTGATTTTTAGTTCCTCCAGTAGAAAGTTCTTCGCCTCCACCTTGAGATACTTCCTCCATCGGTTGGCTTCCACAAACTTCTCCTCCATCGGTTCTCCTCCACAATGGACTTTGCAAATGAGTATTTCACTAATGATGTAAATGTGTACCTTCAACATAGTGGTATGTTACACTTCAGTTCCTATCCCCGCATACCACAACAAAATGGTGTTGCATGGCAGAAGAACATACACTTGTTGGGGTGGCTTGTCGCTTTTGTAGATGAGTGTTTTCAAGTGCTTCTAGGCTGATGCTGTTCTTATTGCGGCCTACCTAACTAATTGCATGCCATCATGATTGTTACAGTTTAAGGTCCCACATTGGTTGTTTTTCCCTTCATCCTCCTTGTTCTCCATTCCTATATGTGCCTGGGTGTCAATGTTTTGTGTAAAACTTGTTTCCCTCTTTTGGTAAGCCATACCTTTGTGCTATTCCTTGTGTCTTCTTTGGGTATCCTGCCAATCAAAAAGGGTACAAGTGTTATGATCTTGTGTCTAAAAAGGTTTATATTCCCATGATGTCTCCTTTTTTTGTATCATGTTCTTTCTTTTCTGTTTCGTCTCAGGAGAATAGTAGTGGTTAGGTGAGACATGTTCTTTCTTCCCTCTTCCCACTCAACCTTCACATCAACAGCTATTGTCTTAGCAACCTCCTCGTGTTTACACTTGTTGTACTTGGCACTACAAAGGTTAGTTGTCAGATTAGCCATTGGATATAGGTGTGGAACCTAATGAAGTACTTCTAATGCCATTAGATTTTCACAAGGCAGATCCTTACCTCGGTCATCCTTCAAGTACTTCTGGACCCTCTCCTAGTGATATTGACCTTCCTATTGCTCTTTGTAAGGGTGTGAGGTCGCGCACTAATCAACCCCATTGCCTACTTTACTTCCTCTGCCTTGTTGCCTCTTAGTTTCTGCGCTTTTATTTTTGCTATTTATAGTGTGTCTATTCCTAAAAGTGTTGTAGAGGTTTTGGAATTACCTAAATGGAAGAATAATATGCTGGTTGGTTATAAATGGGTGTTCATTGTGAAGCATTGGGCAGATGGCTCTATAGAAAGGTATAAGGTGAAGTTGGTGGCTAAGGGGTTTTATCAAACATATGTTGTGGACTATAATGAAACTTTTGCTCCAGTGGCCAAGATGAACTCAATTCGAGTCATTTTATCTCCAATTGTAAATTTCTCATGGTCTCTTCATCATCTAGATGTGAAGAATGCTTTTTTGAATGGTAACCTTGATGAGGAGATATATATTGTTCAAGGAAGTGAAGAAAATGTTTGCCTTTTGAAAAAATCATTATATGGACTAAAACAATCCTCTAGAGTCTGATTTGAAAGGTTCAACAAGGTAGCTCAATAGGTTGGCTTTGTGCAATGTAAAAAGAAGGGGTGATCTTACTGTTATCTTGATTGTGTATGTGGATGACATTGTGATTATTGGAAATTGGGAAGAAGAAATTCAAAAGTTGAATGAATTTTTGGCTTCACAATTTGAGGTGAAGGATTTTGGCCCTTTGAGGTACTTTCTTGGTATAAAGTAGTTTGGTCTAATAAGGGAACTATCATATTCCAAAGAAAGGACATTCTTGACTTATTGAAGGATACTGGAAAATTGGGTTGTAAACCAACTGATACTCTTATGAATCTCTTAGTAGCAGAGACTCGTTGGGAGGCTTCTGGACCTCTCTATGATCCAACCAGATATAGTGTTTGCAATGAGTGTTTTAAGTTCGTATATCTGTATATGCATCCGCCTAAAACTTCTTGTTTTAAGGCATAGATTCTACAAAGGTAAAATGTCCTCCACTGGTTATTGTACTATTGTGGGGAGCAATCTGGTCACTTGGAATAGTAAGTAGACAATGGTAGCTAAGTCAAGTGCAAAAGCCAAGTATAGGGCGATGTCTCAAGGAGTAATTGAACTTTTGTGGTTGAAGAATCTCCTTACAGAATTGGGTATGTGGAATTCAAATCAATGTCTTTGTATTGTGACAAGAAGGTTGCCATTAGCATTACTCATTATCCAATTATCCATGAGCGTACTAAACACATTGTAAGTTGACAGACATTTTATCCGCGAAAAGGTTGAATGGGTAGAAATGTGTATACTGTTTGTTGAGTCAAGAGAGCGAGATGTCTACCCCACACCATGAATAACTGTGCAACCAGTTGGGTATGCATGATATTAACAACCTAACTTGAGGGGGAGTGTAGTGAGGGGCTTTTTGTATGATCTTATTAGTACAGGGGGTATCCTGGCATTCCTTATTTTTAAGGGACCTCTCTGTAATATTATTATTTATAATATATAATAGGGTGCAGTAGGTGCTGTCATTGACCCAAGAAAGATTCTCTTTTCACTTTTCTTCTTCTTCTCTCTCTTCCCTGTTCTTCCTTCTTCCTAGGTTTTCTTTAACAGATCATGAGTCCTATTTTGCCATTTTGTTTTGTTCTTTTTTTTTTTTTGATAAGTAAAAACTCATTCCGTTCTCTTTGTCAATTGTTGTAGCTTTGGAGACATATGGTAATGCCATATCCCTGTTAAATTATGAGCACTGGCCCTTTGTTAATATCCTACTTAATCACAAAATCTTCCACAATTGTGTTACTCTCTCTTGTCTGACTATATTGTTGCTTCCAGATTGCTGCTTGTGCTTGCTCCAACAATCAGTACTGCTGACATAATTGGCCAAGACCGATCTATTTCTTGTTGTTTCTTTTTTTTTTTTTTTTCTATCTGGAAGCTTCCTATAATCACATCCATTAGATTGAATGGTTTGTGCTTTATTAAATATAACTAGAAATATAAGGATATCTCTTCTTATACTGATGAAAAAAAAATATGAGTATTGCCTCTTACAGCCATTAGAAGAGTATATCCTGTTGGCTGAGCTGATTACTCCCTACTATTGTCTCTTGAGGGAATTACACTTTTGATGTCCATGATCCTTCTGTATAATGATATGTATTAAGTAGGTCTTGCCGTGTTTTCTTTCAAAGGGTGTATCAATGTAGAAATATCTCCAAGTGTATATCTGAGCATCCAATGATACTATTATAACAAGTTCAAAACAAATGAGTATGAGCATAAAGAGAGTTTAAGTTCATCAATATCAACATGTTTGAAAACTCCTTAATGTTTCTGCATCCCAACAAGATGCCTTACGGAATTTGTTTTATTGGAGTACCCTCTATCATTAGATTAGTGAGATTCAGTTCCTTTGCCCACTCTAATCCTTGAAGCACAGCATAAAGCTTAGCCTTTGTGGAGTCTCCAAAGCTAATGGGTGCAGAGAACATAGCTATTATATGCCCTTGCTTGTTTCTGAAAACACCTCTCACACTCGAGGGACCCAGATTTCCCACACTGTTTCCATCAAAGTTTAGCTTAACGAAACCCTCCAGTGGTGTCCATTGTTTATGGTCTTTTGGTTTCTTTGAAGAAGATGCAGCCACCTGTCTTTAGTTTCTCCAGAAGTCATCATGTGAGAAAGATGAGAATAGCTTCATGGATTTTACCCAATGCACCACCCTAGCCATTATACAATAAAAAACTGCTTCATGGCTTCTTACTTCCTCGAATATCCTAGCCGTTCTTTCTTTCCTAATTTTCCACACGCTTGTGGCCCTTGTGCACCTCCATAAAATCCTTATTTTTCTCAGTTGAGTAAAAGTTTCTGCACAAAACAACCTTGCTATACTTGAGGGCTCCGTCTACCTGCAACAAAAAGGTAGGAGATTAGTAAATGGAAACAAGTCTCACCGTTAGCCTTACAAAGTATACACCAATTTGGGGAAAATACCAATTTAGTCTTATCTTTTGTAGCAGGTCTAAAGTATTGATTGTTTCATGATACACCTGCCAACAAAGTGCCCCAATTTTAGGAGGGATAGGCTTACCCTACACTTCTTTGATAGGGAAGGAAGGAAGAGGGTAATCCAAATGGATGAAGGTTCGTTTTCACCAGCACGGAGGTGGAGGAAGAGCATCAGGGTTGAGATTAAGGAGTTCTTGCTTGAGGAGATTGTACACTAGGGGGAGCTGTTGATGAAGTTGAGGGGAGGAAGACGAGGGATAGTCTTCTTGGTAGGAGAAGCGGTACTTTGGTTCCAAAGCTTTTTGGATGGAGAAGCCAACATCAGTTGGAGGTATGGAAGGACTCTTTCAAAACTGAAAGGAAGAGTATTTGGTAGAGAGGAAAAGAAACTCTAAATGTTGGTTTGTGACTTTGGAGGGGAAGTTTAGAAATAGAAGAAAATGTGATAATTGTAGTAGAATGGGCCGAATGGGCCTTAGTGTTCTTTATTTCTTTCAAGTAGTATTTAGGTAGAGTTTGAGAACATTTAAAAGAAGTACTTCTTTTAAGAGTTGGGACCACACATTAAGTGGTTTTGTGTGTTTGGTAAAAAAGCGGGGAAGAAGTACTTCTTTAAAAAAGTGACTTCAAGTTGGCTTTTTTTTTGAAGTACTTCTTCCCTAAAAAAACGGACGAACCAGTCCCTAATAATTTTTTGTAATGGATAATATATCCTTGTATGAGGGTTATACCTCCTACATTCATTTGAACATCAAACCCAGGTAGCGGCGCACCAGTTGCAGGTCCACCGAGGATGATCGGCAGTTAGGAAAAGTGGCTGGCAGACCTGTCGTTTGGCCACTTTCTTCTATTTTCTGGAGTTTTTTTTTTTTCTAACTTGAACTCCCTATTCTTTACAGACCTACACTTATGAACTCTCCTGTTCGAACGGTGACAAATTCATCGTTGGTTTGCCAAAGCCGGTGGTGAAGCTCTAGTAGAATTGGTTCCGTGAAATCTGATGTTTGTCGTTGGAACTTGAAGATGTCATTGGAACTTGATCAAGAACTCGAAAACAGTGACACCTTGATCAGGAACTTGAAGATATCGTTGGAACTCAACCCGCATTGTTTAAGGAACTCAATTCTTGGATGCAATTTCCTCTCCTTGCTGACACTAAAGATATTTGGATAGACGAGGACGATTTTGAAGATTTTGTGGTTGGTTAAACCAACAAAGGATCTCAAGAACTTGGCATGGCCTTGTAGATGCTCTACGCTATAGGTTAAGATTGCAAGTAGCTTACGCAACACGACTGCTGTGGCATTTTCATCTTCCCCACTAAGCTCTGTAAGAAACTTGATTTGTGGAACAAGCTGGCTTTGCAATTCCAAATTAAGAAGTCCAGGCCGTCGAATGATCAAATCGACACCACCAAACCGGTCTAGGAAAAGGAGAGTTCTTTTAAGCTCTTTGGCTGTTTTATAGTAGAACACCTTGATGAGATTGACATTGTTGAGAACATTAGCTAGCTCTTGGCAGAGAATTCCATGATCAAGCAACAAAGTAACCTCGGGAAAACCTATGAAGAATTGGGGATTTGTAACAGTTAAAAGATGTTCGAGTTTTAAGGGTTCTATCTGACCTTCCAACTCATCCCAAACAAAGCAAAGCAACAGACCAATTTGTGGAAGGGAACTTAGGCTTCTCTCTCTTTAAGTCTAATTTCTTGAAAGAAGGGGAAATATAACCCTAAACAGGAACTAGTTCGGCCCAATAGAGTGTTAACATTAGTTTCACTCTATTAACAATAGGCATAGGTGGTATGTGTATGAAATTTGGTCTGTTCATTAACAATAGTTTCACTCAGACATGATGTTTGTTGTGCCGTCTCAATAGAGTGTATGTTGTTTGGGGTGATTTTCAATTGAAATGTTTCTGTTTACTGAACAATTCAGATAAAAAAGGAGATGCACCTGTTCCTTTGAGGTATTTTAGATAACCATACTCGTAGTGGATTATTAAACAGATTGAAATCTACTAAACACAGATACTCCTTGTTTGTTTTTAATTTTTATAGATGTCCCATCTCTCATCTCACACCAATATTTCCTCTTACATGCATGAACTCTCCCCCATGTTGAATTTTCAATCCTTGAAAGTGTTTTCTGAAAGTATTTTGTGAAAGCTGTACCTGAAAAGCACTATTTGGAAGTATTTTGTGAAAATTGCGCTTTGAAAGTACTTTTTGGAAGTATTTTGTGTAAATTGTGCCTTGAAAATACTTTCTGGAAGTATTTTGTGAAAATTGCACCTTGAAAGTGCTTTTTGAAGTATTTTGTGAAAACTGCGCCTTGAAAGTGCTTTTTGAAGTATTTTGTGAAAACTGCGCCTTAAAAGCACTTTCTGGAAGTATTTTGTGAAAATTGCGCCTTAAAAGTACTTTTTGGAAGTATTTTGTGAAAACTACGCCTTAAAAGTACTTTTTGGAAGTATTTTGTGAAAACTGTGCTTTAAAAGCACTTTTTGGAAGTATTTTGTGAAAATTGTCTTGAAAGTGCTTTTTGGAAGTAATTTGTGAAATCTATACATTAAAAGCACTTCTGGTAGTAATTTGTTATTTATCAATATTATTCATTATTTGTTAATATTAGTTATTATTATTATTATTTTTAATTGGATCAACATGGCGATTCACGTGCGGGTCCACGTGGGCTCTTAGTTATCATGAAGTGGGGTCCATGTGGGCTCTCAGTTGAAATGTATAGTATAACATGTGAAAAGCATTGTATATATGTATGAGTGAAGTGAGGGTTAAAATTGTCATTTGTCAATATAAGCACTTATGGGGAAAGTAGCTTACCAAACATTCCCACCCTACTAAGTGCTTAAAAACATAATAAGTGATTTGAAAAGTGGGTTACCAAACAACCTTAAGTGGTTGTTGAAATAAGTAGTTCTAAGAAGTACTTCTTAGTTATAGGCCTTATTTAATTTTCTTTAATTATTTCTTTAGTTGTAGCTGCCCCATTAAGGGCATCCAAGTAATTGTACTCAGACTTAGAGTTATTAATAAAAGTGATGAAAGAGGGCTAGAGAGAAAGGTCCGAATTCTTCTTTTCTCTCTTCCCTTCTTTTCTTCTTTCACAACCTATTGCTGAAACTTCTTTCTTCTTCTTTCTCTTTCTCAGTTTTCTTCTTTTCATGCATTATTTGAATTCTGTAGGCTTAAATTTCAACTTGGTACCAGAGCGGGTTCCCATTTTCGACTTTTTTCTCCTTCTTTGCCCATACATAGTGTGTATGTAGAACTGATCGGTTGATCAATCAATTACTTATGCAGCCCTGTTAGGAAGGTTTCTAGAGAGTTTTGTGGAGGTTTTTCATCTTTAGTTGAAGCCCAAGGCAAGTTCTTGGAGATTTTTCCCAAAAACCTTAGATAACTGGAGAAACCTTGTTACAGGTTGGGGATTGGAGGTAAGCCTTTTGATTTCTATTAAGGGTGGTTTTGGTTGGATTGAATTTTAGAACCTTTGGAAGGGGTTGTTGAAGTTTCTCTCTTTCTCCCCATCCCGCAGGACCCAGTGAAACCTTAATTTTGGGGGATTGAAAGGTTGTTCTTTGCTTAGAACAATACATCTAGCCTAGTAAATCCCTAATTTGATTTTTTGTTTGCATCTGTTTACTCAATGGAGCAAACTGGAGGAGAGACCAAATATTCTATAGATTCTGGGTTTGGACATGGGGGGTCAGTGGATAATCTTTTTGGGGTTGTGACTACTGTGAAGATAGATGGGACCAATTATTTAGCTTGGTCTCAATCTATTAAGATACATGTGTGTAGTAGAGGAAAATGGGGTTATATTACCAGGAGTAAGAAGAAATCGGAGGAGGATGATCTTACCTATGAAAGGCGGATGCAAGAAAACTACGCAGTAGTGGGTTGGTTAGTGAATTCTATGCAACCACACATTAGTCAGCATTACCTATGGATGGAAACTACAAGAGAAGTGTGGGATTGTGTCACAGAGACCTATTCCCAAAAGCTTAATGTTGCTCGGGCCTACAAATTGAAGCATGATGTGAATGATCTTAGATAGGGGAGAAGCCCTTAGCAGTCTACTTCTCTATGCTGAAATATCTTTGGCAAGAGATTGATCTGATGGAGACTGTTGTTTGGGGTTGCAGAAGCATATAGGAGGTTGGTGGAGAGAAATCGGGTCTTTGAGTTCCTTACCGCACTCAACTTGGAGTATTGTGAGGCAGAATGTTTTAGCAAAGGATAAGGTGACTTTGTCTCAAGCATATGCTATGGTGAGCAGTGAGGAGAGCATAAGATAGGTTCAGTCTGTTGAGTCGCAGGTTGATCACTATTCTAATGTTGGGATGAAGTCGAATGTTAACACTGGAAGAAAGATGTTATTTGTGAATACTGTAAGAAGCCTAAACACATTAAAGACACATGTTGGAAGCTACATCTAGAGCTTGTTCCTACCAGATTCAAGAAAGAAAATGGTGGAAAAAGGGTTGAAACCGGAAAAGGTGGAAATGCAAATGTAGCTACCTTTTCACAAGGTGAACAAGGATAAGGTGGAGAGAAGTCAGTAGGGGAACAACTTGCAGTCTCTAGGGCTGAATATGAGAAGTATGGTTGAATCATCAATCACTTGGAGTCCACTACTACAACTCCTTTAGAGACTGTTCCTTCCTCTACATATGCTCACTCAAGTATTTGTGTTACTGCACATCATGCTTCTGTCTCAGGTACTCATAAAACCCCTTGGATAATTGATTCTAATGCTTCTGACTATATGACCAATGTTTCATGGTTATTCACCTCTTACCAACTTCTTTCTGGCCGGGGTAAAGATATCCCTTGCTAATGGTTCTCTAGCCCCTATCATGGGAAAGGGAGACATTAAGACCTCTAATGCCCCAACCTTATCATCTATTCTTCATGTAAACGTAATACCAATTTTCTTTCAATTAGTAATTTGACTAAATCCTTGAATTGCAGTGAACTTTTTTTCCATCAAATTGTGTTTTTCAGGACATGAAATCTCAAAAGGTGATTGGGAGTGGCCATAAGGCGAATGAGATCTATTTGTTAGACATGCCTGAGCAGAGCCAAGTACAACTTAAGAGAACTACATTTGTTTCAGAGTCCATTAGTCGTATTATGTTATGTCATAGTTGCTTGGGTCATTTGTACTTTTCTTCAGTGTGTCAGTTGTTACCAAAGTTATTTAAAGGAAATAAGTCTATTGAGTCTTCATTGTGAGTCTTGTGAGTTCTCTAAGCATTGTAAGAACACTTATTCTTCAAGTAATAAAAGATAAAAAATTCCTTCTAATATTGTTTACTCTGATGTGTGGGGGCCTTACCATTTACCATGTATAGGTGGGTATAAATATTTCATCCTGTTTATTGATGGTTTTTCACGATATACTTGGATTTACCTTATGCGCTCCCAGGCTGAAGTGCCTAAACTTGTGCAACAGTTCCATGAACACATACTCAGTTTAATACCCACATCAAAATATTCCGTTAAGACAATGCTAAGGAATATTTTGAAAAGGACCTTACTTCCTATCTTGAGAAGTTTGGGGTTATTCATTAGAATTCTTGTGCTCGCACTCACTAACAAAATGGTGTAGCGGAGAGGATAAACAAACACATTGCGGAAGTTGCAAGGAGCATTCTTTTTGCTACCCATGTTCCTGTGAGGTTTTGGGGTGATGCAGTTTTAACATCTACCTACCTTATTAATCACATGCCTTCTCAAGTCTTGGGGTTAAAATCTCCTTTTGGAGTCCTCTTTCCTGATGTTGGGATTTTCTCTATTCCTTTGAGGGTCTTTGGTTGTCCACATTCCTAGTTCCAAAAGACTTGTCCCCAAGGCTTAGAAGTGCATTTTCCTTGGTTATGCCTCCAGACAGAAGGGATACTGTTGTTTTTGATCCCATTAGTGGCACCTAGTTTGTTTCCATGGATGCCACCTTTTTAGAGTCAATTCCTTTTTATAGCCATCCTTCTGAGGGAGAGAGATCTCTCGAGTTGTTTTCTTCATCCTTTCCTTTGCCAACTCCAGTTGAGCCTTCCACAGTTACCCCCATTACCGTGGAGGGATCCTCTCCTTTGAGGTCTTCCACTCTTGCTCCTCCCCCTCCTCCTACTAGTCCTCCATTTGTTTCCACTCATCCTATTCTCCAGAGGTGGTACCAGCAACAAAGGCTAAGGCAAACACAAGTTGATCCCACACCTCCAGTTGAGTCTCAGGCACTCTTGGTTACTAAAGAGAGGATATGTCTATCACCTCCTCCACCAACACTCTTGTTTCCAGACCTTGACTTACCCATTGCTTTGAGAAAAGGTAAGAGGAAATGTACAACTCATTGTATTTCCAAACACCTTTCCTACAACTTGTCCCCATCCTACCATGCCTTTCTAGCCTCCATTTCCTCTCAATCCATTCCAAAGTCTGTTTCAAAAGCCTTAGCCACATTAGATTGGAGGGATGCTATGAGTTTTGAAATAGAAGCCCTTCATAAAAACAATACCTGGGATATTGTTGACTTGTTAGTTGGGAAGGAACCTGTTGGGTGCAAGTGGGTTGACTTATTGCCAAGGGATATACCTAGGTATATGGGATAGATTACATTGAGACTTTTTTCTCTAGTTGCTAAGATGACTTCGGTGAGAGTTCTTTTATCCTTAGCTGTGAGCTATGGTTGGCCTCTATATCAATTTGATGTTAAGAATGCATTCCTGAATGATGATCTCACTAATATATATATATCCTCTTGGTATAAATGGCAAGGAAATGTAGGGTAAGGTGTTTAGATTGAAGAAATCACTTTATGGCCTGAAACAATCTTTATGTGTTTGGTTTGACAGGTTTGGGCTGCTCTTGTTCAGTTGGCTACACTCAGAATCGACCAAATCATTACCCTCTTTGTTAAGAGAAAAGACACTCTGGTGATATTTCTTATAGTTTATGTAGATGATATTGTGGTTACTGGCAGTGATACAAAAGAAGTTAGTGCTCTCAAGAAGTTTCTCAGTTTTGAAATTGACATTAAGATTTATGGGGGTTGCGGTATTTTTTGGGCATTGAGGTTGCTAGATCCAAGGAAGGTATCTTTATTTCTCAATGGAAGTATGTGCTAAACCTTTTTACTAAGATTGGAAAACTTGGTGCTAAACCTGCCTCTACCCCTATTGATGTGAATCATAAACTCTTAGCTAATGATAGAGAATTTTTAATTGACAGGGGAGTTTTCAAAGATTATTGGGAAAATTTCTTTTTCTGTGTATGACTCGTCCAGACATTTCATATGCTGTGAGTGTTATTAGTAAGTTCATGCATGCTCTTAGAGGCACACATATGGCTGTTACAGAAAGGGTGTTATGCTACCTTAAGGAAACCCTCAGTAAGTTCATGCATGCTCCTACAAATGCTGATTGAGCAGGAAATGTGGATGACAGGAGACCCACATCAGGATATTGTGCTATGGTAGCCGGAAATATTGTTTCCTGGAGAAGCAAAAGGCAATTAGTGGTTGCTAGATTTTCAGCTGAGGCAGAGTATAGAGCTATGGCCCATGGTGTTTCTAAGTTGTTATGGCTTAAATCTCTCCTTAATGAGATGGGTGTTTCAAATGACAAACCACTGGTGTTGTATTGTGATAACCAAGCTGCTATTAACATTGCTCATAACCTAGTTCAGCATGATAGAACTACACACAATGAGGTAGACAAACACTTTATACGGGAGAGAGTGGCTCTAGGAGAGGTTTGCCTACCTTTCAACATTGTGTAAGCAAGCTAGGCATGATTGACATCTATGCTTAGCTTGAGGGGGAGTGTAGTGAGTGTTAGTAAACCCTAGCAGATTCTAGGTTGAAGTAGAGAAGAAGAAAGAAAAGAGGAAGAAGAAGAAGAAGAAAGAAAGGTTCGGCCAGACTAGAAGAGTGTCAAAATCAACTCCCCTAGCCGACTCACTTGTATTTATTAAAAAACATAGAGTTACAGGAAAGACCATTTTGTCCCTCATAGAATATGGGACACATAACTTAAACTCAGATACAATAGACCTTTCACTCTCAAGCAGATAATCCTGAATGACCAAAATACCCCTAACTCGAGCATTCTAACACTCCCCCTCAAGCTGGAGAGTATATATCATATAGTCCCAGCTTGTTACAAATGTAATCTATTCTTCCCCGAGACAATGCCTTTGTGAGGAGATCTACCCACTGATTTCCTGAGCTCACATGAGATGTGGTTATTATAAACTGAGAAGCTGAACTCGAAGTAGTAAAGAAGAGGATGAACTTCTTAGATGCAGAGAATGTCAAACTGTTTTAGCAGTTGACCATGCCTTTATTTAAATATTGGTGAAGTACAAAGTACAATAAAATTATTGGTATACCCCTGATTAGTAATGGGACAACTAGTATACTTAAAACATAAACAGGATTAGGCTCATTAGCAAAGGCCCAGGTACAAGATAAAATTAACATAAGAAAGGGCTAATAGGAGACCCTATCAGCCGAACGCACTCTAGCGTTCTAACACTCCCCCTCAAGCTAAACATGGATATAAATCATGTTCATCTTGCCAAGTATGTCCTTGAACTTTGTAGTTGCCAGTCCTTTTGTTAATACATCTGCAATCTGCATTTCTGATGGAGTATAAGGCAAACAGAGTTCCCCTGAAACAATTCTCTCTTTGACAAAGTGTCGATCAATTTCAATATGCTTTGTCCTGTCATATTGCACGGGATTGTTGGCAATGTTGATAGCTGCTTTATTATCACAGTACAACTTGAGAGGACCTTCAGTCTTGATACCAAGCTCATTAAGGAGAGTTCTGAGCCATAAGAGTTCAGCCACCCCATGTGCCATAGCTCGGTATTCAGCTTCTGCACTTGATCTAGCCACAACATTTTGCTTCTTACTGCGCCATGTAACTAGGTTTCCTCTCAAGAATGTACAGTAACCTTAGGTTGATTTTCTGTCTCCAACAGACCCAGCCGAATCAACATCAGTATAGGCTTCAATTTCAAGTCTACTATTCTTTTTGAATAGAATTCCTTTCCCTGGGCAAGTTTTCAAGTATCTGAGATATCTTTCCACTGCTCTCATATGAGGAGTCTTTGGTGAGTGCATGAATTGACTGACAACATGCACTGCATAGGCAATGTCTGGCCTAGTGAGGGATAAGTATATCAGTTTTCCTACCAATTTTTGGTGCCTTTCCTTGTCACAGTATTCCTCACCCATTGATTCTTGTAATCCATGGTTCGGTTCTATTGGTGTGTCTGCTGGCATGCATCCCATCATGCCTGTTTCTTCTAGGAGATCTAGCACATGTTTTCGTTGACACATGTAGATTCCTTCTCTTGATCTAGCAACTTCAATCCCGAGAAAATATCTCACATTTCCTAGGTCCTTGATCTCAAATTCTGAAGCTAAGAACTCCTTCAGCCTCTTCATCTCTTTCACATCATTTCCAGTAATCACCATATCATCCACATAAACAATGAGAGCTGTAAGTTTTCCATCTTGCCTCCTTGTAAACAATGTATGATCCGCACTGCTCTGAGTGTACCCCACTTTTTTCATGGCTGTACAAAGTCTCTCAAACCATGCCCGGGGAGATTGCTTCAAGCCATACAAAGCTTTCCTTAATTTACACACCTTTCCAACATTATATCCAGGTGGGGGTTCCATGAATACCTCTTCATGTAGATCACCATTTAGGAAAGCATTCTTCACATCCAACTGATGGAGTTCCCAAGAGAATTTTGCAGCTAATGACAGTAGAACACTGATTGTGTTGAGTTTTGCTACCGGGGCAAAGGTTTCCTTGTAGTCAATTCCTTCCTTTTGTGTAAATCCCTTTGCCACAAGTCTGGCCTTGTATCTTTCAATTGACCCGTCTTCCCTGTGCTTTACTGTGAATACCCACTTGCACCCAATAATGCCTTTCCCTTCTGGTAGGTCCACCAATTCCCACGTTCTTGCTTTTATTAGTGCTTTCATTTCATCATTCATGGCTTCTTTCCATCTTGGATCAGATACCGCCTCTGAATATCTGGAAGAGACACATACAGAGGAAAGAGCAGACACAAAGGAATGATAAGCAGGTGATAAATGTGAGTAAGAGACATAATCAACTATGGAATGCCGAGTGGTACAAGAACGAACAGGCTTACGGAGACATAATCAGCTATGGAATGCGTTGGATTGCAGAGACAGATTGATCTGAGTCCAACTGATTGCAATCATGAGGCTGAGGGCCCTTCTTCCTTCTACTGTATGTGAGTATATCTTTCTCTTGTTTGTTGGAGTCATCAGAAGCATCAGTTGATGCTGGAGTCTCACTAGGTTGACCCAGAATGTTACAACTAGGTGATGAAGGGGGAGTGGAAGGTGATGAAAGGGGAACAAAAAAGAAGGGAGACTAAGAATCCTCTTCCATTCCACTAGTCTACCCCTAAAGAGGATTCTGGGAAGATTGGAAATATGGTTGAGACTAAAAATAAACTACATCTCTGGTGACATTTTTTCTTGGAGACAGGATCATAACACTTATACCCCTTTTGTGCAGGAGAGTACCCCAAAAATATTCTCTTTGTAGCCTTAGGATCCAACTTGGTTTTCTTTGGATCCTTCACATGTATGATGCATGTACATCCAAAAACCCGTGGG
This sequence comes from Nelumbo lutea, assembly GCF_056320005.1. Lineage (NCBI taxonomy): Eukaryota > Viridiplantae > Streptophyta > Magnoliopsida > Proteales > Nelumbonaceae > Nelumbo > Nelumbo lutea. Next base: position 176,157 of record NC_142685.1, read on the forward strand.
GGAAGAGGAAAATCTGGAAGAGTGGGACATAACACAGAGAAGGGGGTCTTCATACCCAGTACCTTAGATGGCATCCGATTTATCAGGTATGATGCAGTGAGGACAGTTTGAGACCAATATTGCTTGGGCACATTGTGCTGGAAAAGTAAAGCTCGAGCTGTTTCCATTAGGTGCCTGTTCTTGCACTCAACAACTCCATTTTGCTGAGGAGTGTAAGCACATGATGACTGATGTAACATGCCTTCGTCTTCCATGAATGAGTTCAGGGATCTTTCAAAGTATTCAACTGCATTGTCTGAACGGAATTGTTTAATCTTCTTCCCGAATTGTGTTTCAATCATCTTGCAAAACATCATAGTTATCCGTGGAACTTCTTCACGTCCTTTTAATAGATAAATCCAAGTGCACCGAGAATAATGGTCAATAAAACTGATAAAATAACGGAAGCCATCAATAGAAACAATGGGTGAAGGACGCCAAACATCAGAATGGACCAAATCAAAAGAGGCTTGTATTTCATTACTAGAAATTGGATACATTGATCTGCACTGTTTTGACATTTGACACACATCACAAACTAAACTTTGACTCAGAATTCCCTTACATAAATCGGGAAACAACATAGCTAAAGAAGAAAATGACAAGTGACCTAGCCTAGCATGCCACAAGTGCAGCCTAGCTCTTGACTCCACACTTTCTGGACTAGTAGTAGCATAAACTTGCAGTGCTGAGTTGACATTCACATCAAAATAGTAGAGGCCCTCATACTCATGACCACTCCCAATCGTTCTCCTCGTCAATCTGTCTTGGAAGACACAGTGAGAGGGAAAAAAAGTTATATTGCAGTTCAAGTTTCTTGTAAGCTTTGAAACAGACAACAGATTTGATGTAAGACTGATTTAAGAGAGAGATCCTTGCTTAGGTCAATCACTCCCTTTCCCGAGATGGTGGAGAGTGACCCATCAGCTACTCTCATCTTATCCTGGCCAGACAACAAATGATATGAGGAGAATAATGAGGACATGTGTGTCATATGGTCAGTGGCCCTTGAGTCAATCACCCAAGAGCTAGAATTAATGAAACTAGTTGCACTAAATGCAGAGGCTGTACCTGATTTGACAAGAGAGGTGGAAGCTAAAGGATTGTTTTTCAGACGGGCAAATGCCCGGCTGAGAACCTCTACTTCATTAGCTGTAAAGCCCAAGGTACTTGGTCCGGCAAAAACAGTAGCCTGCTTTGTGGTGGAGGAAGACACTGACTGCGTACTCTATGAGATGTCACTACTGCTGTTGGTGGCAAGATTCCCACTTGCCGTATGACCCTTATGTTACCTTTTTTCCTTTCTCAGAGCAGCTGGCTTCAGATGATGGTACAATACCCAACATTTCTCCTTTGTGTGTTTCTCACCACCACAATGGGTACATTTGAGGGTCTTCTTGTCTGAAAATCTGTTTCCCTTAGTGGAGACTAAAGCTGAATGTTCTCCAGATAGTTCTGTTGCTTCTGTCTGGGAATCAACTTGCATCTCCTTTCTCCTTACTTCTTCATTCCTCACCAGATAGTAAACATGATGAATTTCAGGTAATTCGTCTCTCCCTAGAATCTGTGACCTTACACCTTCATATATAGGGTCTAAGCCTGCTAGGAACATGAAGGCTCTGCCCTCCTCAATCTGCTTATCATGCCTCTCCTTATCCTTTGCATTTTCTTAATCCAATATCAAGTGATGGTCAAGTTCTTTTCAGAGGCCTTCCAGTGTTGCAAAGTATGTTGCCATAGACATGTCTCCTTGCCTTAGGGCTGCAATGTCTTGGTTCAGCCTGTAGATTCTGGCATTGTTATTCTTTTGGCCATATGTCTTAGATACTTTCTTCCAGATTTTTGCGGTTGTAAGGAAGTGGTGAACAGTTCTGGCCACCCGAGGAGTCATGGAGGCCAACAACCAAGACATGACTGTGGCATTTTCCGTGCGCCACACAGTGTATTCAGGGCTGCTGATTTCTGGTTCCTTTTTGTCTCCCATCCAAATAGCCCGTGAGGTAATGAACTGTCTTGCTGAGACTGACCATTCCCTAAAATTATACTCATCCAATAGCACACTTGTAATCTGCAAGCTATGCAAATTAGGGTTCTCCAGGTTTGAGGACCTTGTAATAGATTTGTTATCTCTAGAAGAAATTTCACCAGAAAGTGATAACATCCTAACTTCGGTTAAAGATTTTGTTCACAGTGCTGTAGGTGGTTCTGGTTAGGGCTGGTTGAAGTGGTCACAGGGTTCACAGTGCTGGTAGCACACTGGATAGGTTTCACTTAAGACTAAACCAGTTCGGGTACATTAGCAAATGAAGATCTGTAACTGAACCAATTCACAGAGCAGAAGTAGTGCTGATACCAAAAGAAGGGCTGATAACCGACCTGGAAATGATTTATAACTGAAGTCGCCACAGTTCTGTAAAGGTCTTGCTGATGCACTGAAGCTGCAACTGTAGAGGAGGCTATGCCTTTACCACTGTTCTACACAAATCTGGCTGGAGCACCAAAGTTGTAATTGTAGAGGAAACCCTCCCCCTTTCGGCTAGTGCTAGGACTGTTGGAATCAATCCTCAACTAGGTCTATCTTGTATAGACCTCTCTTAATAGCCAAATAGCTACTACTTGCTAAAAAAAAACTAGTAGGACATCTACTTCTGGGTCTTACTTCCCTTGAGTCCTACAACCAAGAGAAACCCTAGGTTCGAACTTGCTGAGTTCCCTTACACTCGTAGGTCTTCACTGCAGCAACCGAGAAAGAAAGGAGAAGATGAAGGAAGGCAGCTGGACTCGAAGTAGTAAAGAAGAGGATGAACTTCTTAGATGCAGAGAATGTCGAACTGTTTTAGCAGTCGACCATGCCTTTATTTAAATATAAGTAAAGTACAAAGTACAATAAAATTACTGGTATACCCCTGATTAGTAATGGGACAACCAGAATACTTAAAACATAAACAAGATTAGGCCCATTAGCAAAGCCCCAGTTACAAGATAAAATTAACATAAGAATGGGCTAATACGTGACCCTATCAGCCGAACACACTAGCATTCTAACAATTATCATCCCATTTATCACTTTCTCTCTTACAAAGTGACAATCAACCTCAGTATGCTTAGTTCTCTCGTGAAAGACGGGATTGGAAGAGATGTGAACAGTATCTTGGTTATCACAGTATAGTTTCATGGGTTTGTCAATTGAGAATTCCATCTCTTGAAGCAAGTTCTTTAGCCATACTAGCTCACATTTGTTATGGGCCATAGCCCTGTACTCTGCTTCTGCACTACTTCTTGCCACCACTGTTTGTTTCTTGCTCTTCCAAGTTACAAGATTGCCACCGAGGAAGGTACAATACCCTGTAGTTGATCTCCTGTCTGATATAGAACCAGTCCAGTCAGCATCTGTGTACCCTACTATCTCAAGAGTTCCTCCGTTTTGGTATAACAAACCACGACCTAGAGCACCTTTTAGGTACCTAACATTTCTCAGAATAGCTCCCAGTGAGGAATCCGAGGATGTTGCATAAACTGGCTCACCACACTCACAACAAATGATATATCTGGTCGGGTAATGGTTAGGTAGTTCAATTTGCCCACCAACCTTCTGTATCTTCTAGGATCATCAAACTCTTCACCCGCATCAACACACAGCTTGGCATTGAGTTCCATAGGAGTCTCTGCTGGTTTAGCACCTAACAACCCTGTTTCTTTAAGTAGATCAAGAACATATTTTCTTTGACATAGGTTGATCCCATGTTTTGACCTTGCAACCTCTATTCCCAGGAAATATTTCAGCTTCCCCAGATCTTTCGTATTGAAGTGATCCTGTAAGAATTTCTTCAACTTGTTGATTCCATTGCTATCACTCCCAATTATGACAATATCATCCACGTACACGACTAGCAAGATTTTCCCATCCTTTGAGTTATAGCTAAACACAGAATGATCAACCTGACATTGTTTCATCCCAAAGGCTTTCATCACTTCACTGAACCTGCCAAACCAAGCACATGGAGATTGTTTCAGTCCATAAATTGTTTTTTTGAGCCTACACACTTTGCCAGACTCCCCCTGAGCAACAAACCCTGGTGGTTGCTCCATATACACCTCCTCAACTAGATCACCATGCAGGAAGGCATTTTTGATGTCAAGTTGTACAAGAGGCCAATCATACATAGCAGCTAATGAAATCAGCACCCGAACTGAACCAATCTTAGCCACAGGAGAAAATGTCTCCATATAGTCCACACCATACATCTGAGAATAACCCTTGGCCACTAACCTCGCTTTTAATCGCTCCACACTGCCATCAGGAAGATACTTCACTGTGTAGACCCATTTACACCCAACTGTGTGCTTACCGGAAGGAAGAGCGGTGAGTTCCCATGTGTGATTATGTTGTAGAGCAAAGAGTTCTTCTTCCATGGCTTGCTGCCACCCTGGGGAGGCAAGAGCTTCCTGGACAGTCTTGGGAATGGGAACAGATGGGAGTAATGATATAAATTTGCAATGAGAAGCAGAAAGGTGAGCAGTAGAAACATAGTGTGAAATGGGGTGAGAAGTACAAGTACGTTTACCTTTTCGCAGAGCAATAGGAAGATCAGGATCTGAAGGAGGAGCAGTAGCAGGATCTGTTGATAGGGCTGAAGTGGAGGAGGGCCCGTTGCACTTCTGCGGGTATACACTTGAGTGGTTGGCGGTTTCACAGTAGTAACAGACATAGGATGTGCATCTGTAGTAGAAACAGGAGCTACTGGAAGGATATCCACAACAGGTACAGGAAGGGGAACCACAGAGGGAGAGGAAGAGACCCCTGCATCTGAGAAGAACGAAATTGACTCAAAGAAGGTGACATCAGAGCACACAAACGATTTATGGGATTTTGGGTTATAACACTTATACCCTTTCTGAGTCCTTGAGTAGCCAAGAAAGATACACTTAGTAGCTCGAGCATCTAGTTTGTCTAACCCAGGCCCCAAGTGTTGAACAAAACAAACACAACCAAAGATTCTTGGGGTAAGAGGAAATGGAGTTAAAGTGGGAAACAACACGGAGAAAGGGGATTGACTTCCAAGGATTGACATGGGCATCCGATTGATCAGAAAACAGGATATGAGAACAACATCACTCCAAAAATGTTTTGGGACATTCATATTAATCATCAAGGATTGAGCAGTTTCAAGAAGATGTCGATTTTTTCGTTCAGCTACACCGTTCTGTTGTGGGGTGTAGGCACAAGAAGTTTGATGAATGATCCCATGATGTTCTAGGTATTGCTGAAATGGTGAGGAGCTGTATTCTTTGGCATTATCGGAGCGAAGAATTTTAATATGAACACCAAATTGAGTGCGTATTTCAGCATAAAATTTTTGAAAAATGGGGAACAACTCACTACGATCTTTCATATGATAAATCCATGTCATCCTTGAAAAGTCATCAACAAAGATTACAAAATACTTATACCCATTGTATGACACCACTTTAATTGGACCCCATACATCGGAATGAACTAAAGATAAAGGACTTGAGACACGACTATTGACTCTTGGACTAAATGAGACTCTATGATATTTACCCAATTGACATGACTCTCAATCTAATGATGAAAGATAACTCAAGGAAGGAACCAGTAACTTCAAGGCCTTTAGAGAAGGATGACCAAGTCTGTAGTGCCATTGAAGAGGAGTAAGAGATGACTGAAAAGCTACTGGAGGACCACTACCATCAAGGTAATATAATCCACTTGCTTCATGCCCTCCACCAACCTTCCTCCCTGTCTTGAGATCCTGAAACACACAAGAAGAAAGGTAGAAGGTTACAGAACAATTAAGAGACTTGGTTAATCTGCTGACAGACATAAGGTTAAAAGGAAACTTAGGAACATATAAAACAGATGATAAAGGCAAGGAGGAGAGATTAACATCACCAACACCACTGATAGGAGATGTAGAACCATTAGCAGGTGTAATTGTTTGAGGTGTGGAGGAGTGGGAAAGGGAAGAAAATACATCATGAGTCCCAGACATATGGTCCGAGGCCCCAGAGTCAATGATCCAGTGTGAGTCTTTGGAGAATAAGCAAGCCATACCTGAATGGGCAAGTGTAGCGGTGTTTTGTTGAGATGTTTGAATGAACTGCTCATATACTGCACGTGGTACACTCACCATTTCCTTCTCAGAAGCACAAGTAGATGTGGAAGGGGTTGGGTCAATTTGCTGACTTTCAATACTTGAGTCTTGGCCTCAATTCCGACCACTAGCCCTGTTAAACATGTGACCACCACGGTTGCTCGGGAGTCCACTCCTGACACCACCACTTCTATTTCCACAACCCCCCCCCCCCCCCCCCCCTTTAGTCACTACCAAACCAGATCTATTAGAGAGAGAAGAATGTTCTACCGACTCAATGGATGTCCTCTTAAGACGAGCAAAAACTTCCTCAAGTGAGGGAAGAGCAGATCCTCCCAATATTTGGATCTGAACATCTGATGTTAGAGGATGATACACATTGAGCTCATTACGAATGTTCCTCAAACTTGCATAGTACTCTTCTAAGCTTTGACTCCCTTGCTTCAAATTGAAATACTCTTGGTACAACTGATACACCCTAGTTGTATTGTCTTGTCCATCGTACAACTTCTTAGTATGATCCCAGATTTCCTTAGCTGTATTTAGGAATATGAAGTTCACACTAATCTGTGGTTCCATGCTGTTCCAGAGCCATGTCATTATCTGTGCATCTACTTGTTCCCAGTCACTGAAACTAGGGGAATCAGAGGGAGGTTTCTCCTCTCTTACATGTTTTACCTTCCTCTTGGCCTTCAAGAACACCTCCACAGATTTTGCCCACGGTACATAATTCTCACCATTCAACTTGATGGATGTCATTTGAACACTTAGATAGTCTAGAGAAAGCATGACACTTGTTTTGCTATCATTCCCATTTTCAAATGAAGCCATCTTAATTATTTCACCTTCAAATATACAACACCACCTCACACTCTTTCACAAGACTTATATCACTTATAACACCACCAATTCCAGCTTCTTTAAATACACATTACACCACACACTAAGGCTGAAATCACTCAGTCTTCACATCAAACACCTGGGCTGCACACTGCAGAACCATTCACCATCAACACACTAAGACTGAAATCACTCCGTCCTCACATCAAACAATTGGGCTGCACACTGTAGAACTGATTACACACAAGGTATAGGAGATCACTTTTAAATATTTTGAAACATAGATACACCAATCACCATGACACAACCACCACCAATCTACTGCTGTTGTGAACTTCAGCAGTCGGGAACTCTTCTTTCAACATACATACGAAGAGAAATGCAGAGGAACACGACTGAGATGCATATCAGTCACACTGAGCACCACCACAACCAGCTTTTGAAACAAAATGAAACATTCATAGTCCCTTACTTGGACAAGCAACAGTAGTGTTCATACCTGTCCACATTCAGCCCTCTTTGATACTGAATAGAGGGTTTAGTATACCCCTCCAACGACCACCACAGCAACGATCGGAGGCATCCTCACCTCCAGGTCCACAAACGACAGCTCCTTTTCAGCCCCTTATCGAACCTCCACTCAGGTCAGTCGAAAAGGAAGACTGTGAAAGTTGGCGACGAACCCAGAAAGAGAACAGCGGCAAAAAAGAAATGAGGATACGACCTTACAGCTCTGATACCATGTTAGTAAACCCTAGTAGAAAGAAAGAAAGAAAGGTTTGGCCAGACTAGAAGAGAGTCAAAATCAACTCCCCTAGCTGACCCACTTGTATTTATTCAAAAACATAGAATTACAAGAAAGACCATTTTGTCTCTCATAGAAGATGGGACACATAACTTAAACTCAGATACAATAGACCTTTCACTCTCAAGCAGATAATCCGGAATGACCAAAATACCCTTGACTCGGGCATTCTAACAGTGAGAATGGGCTGAATGGGCCTTAGTGTTCTTAATTTCTTTTAAGTAGTATTTAAAAGTTATGTTTCTTAGTTATGGGCCTTCTTTTATCTTCTTTAATTATTTCTTTAGTGTTGGCCTCCACATTAAGGGCATCCAAGTAATTGTACCCAGACTTAGAATTATTAATAAAAGTAATGAAAGGGGGCTAGAGAGAGAGGTTTGGATTTTTCTTTTCTCTCTTCCTTTCTTTTCTTCTTTCACAACCTATTGCTGAAACTTCATTCTTCTTCTTTCTCTTTCTCTCTTTCTTCCTGCACTATCTGAATTACTGTAGGTGTAATTTTCAACTATAACCATACTAGAGGGAACGAGGTTGAGAGGGTGGCTGACAAACATTATCAGTTGGTAATAAAAGATGGGAAAGAAAAGAAGAGAGATCGGATGAAGGTGATAACTTAGAGAGGCTGGAGGGTAAAGGGGAGGAAAGTAATGCTGCAAAGGAATTGAGAAAAAAAAGTAATGCTACAAAGGGTTAGTTGGAGGTAGAGCCAACAGTCTTTTTGAAGACAACCACATTTTATCTCCCTCCTATTGGGCATTCTATTCTGCTCTTGATTTTGTGTATATACCCAAGACTATTAGTTAGGCTCTCTCCAAACTTGAGTGGAATACAGTTATGCAGGAGGAAATGGAATCCTTGATTAAAAATCATACATGGGAAGTTATGGATCTACCTGATGGAAAGGAGACATATGCAAATGGGTTTATACTGTGAAATACATGGCTGATGAAAGCATAGAAAGGTACGAGGCAAGACTGGTTGCAAAATGGTACACTCAAACTTATGGGATATACTACTTGGAGACTTTTGCATCGGTGGCCAACATGAGTTCAGTTCGGATTCTCTTATCTCTAATAGCTGCTTACTCTTGGCCCCTCTTCTAACTTGATGTGAAGAATGCTTTTCTTAATGGAAATTTGCAAGAGGAGGTGTACATAGACCTTTTAGCTGGTTTTTACAATGATGTGACCAAAGGAAAGGTATGCAGATTGAAAAAGTCCTTATATGGTTTGAAACAATCACCTAGAGCTTGGTTTGAAAGGTTTAGGAATGCATTGATTGTGTTTGGTTATACTTAAACCCAGTTTGATCATACTTTGTTTGTAAAGAGAAGGGGATCATTGGTGTTAGTATTGGTAGTGTATGTGGATGACATTGTAATCACATGAAATGACCTAAGTGAGATTGATGCATTGAAGAAAAACTTACACCATGAGTTGGAGATTAAGGATCTTAGGGAGTTGAAGTGTTTTCTGGGCATTGAGGGGGCAAGGTCCAAACATGGAATCTTTATTTCCTAGAGGAGGTACGTTTTGGACCTATTATAGGAGGCAAAAAAACTTGGGGTTAGATGCATCGATTGACTAGAATCACAAAATTTATGCTTTAAATGGTGAGCTAGTAAATGATGTTGGGAGGTATTAGAGATTGGTGGGTCGGTTGTTATACTTGTGCATGACACGACCAAATATCTCTTATGCAATTAGTGTGGTGAGTCAGTACATGCATGCTCCACAAGTTCAACATTGGGAAGCCATTGACGGGATACTTGCCTGTCTGAAAGGACATCCAGGTAGACGGATGTTGTTTACTGACCATGGACAATTGAAGCTAAAACCTTACATAGATGTTGATTGGGCATGGCGCCTAGATGGCAGGAGATCTACATCAGGAATGTGCTCTCTTGTTGGAGGTAATTTGGTTTCATGGAAGAGTAAGAATCAATCAGTTGTAGTTAGGTCAAGTGCAAAAGCTGAATATATAGCTATGGCACATGGTGTTTCAAAGCTTCTTCAGGTTCGGTTCTTATTAGGAGAGATTGGAGTTGATGCAAAAGAGCCTATGATGTTGTACTGTGATAATCAAGCAGCAATTAATATTGTTCCTAACCTAGTTCAACATGATAGAATTAAGCATATAGAGGTGGATAGACATTTCATAAGATAAATGGTGACATCTAGAGAAGTGTGCCTACCATATGTTGCATCTGATTTATAGCTGATGTTCTCACAAAAGGAGTTGCAAGAAATAAGCTTGAACATGATTTATACAAATTGGGAATGTGTGACGTCTACTCCCAACTTGAGGGGGAGTCTTGAGATTCAGCATTGTCTTATGTTTTTCTTCTTTATAATTATTAGTTAGTTTTATTAGGCTCAAGGCCCATTAGTTTATGTCGTCTTTTTGGGACTGTTTTTATGTCTATTAAGGGCATATTAATCTTTGTAATCATTTTTTTTATGAATATATAAGTTAATGAGTGGGGCGGCGAAATCATTATTGGCTTCTCCCAATCTCTTCTTCTCTTCTCACTAAGAACTCATTTTTTTCTTAGTTATCAAATTAGATTATTGTTTTCTCTTTTTCTACTGTTTTCATCTATTGTCCTCATTTATTTGAAATTTCATGCATTGTTTGTATTTTCTTATTGTACATTATGAGTTATATACACAACAACAACCGAGACTATTGGCTCTTGTGTTTTATTTTCTATGCTTTCCTATCTCTTGTACTCTTTTTTTTTTTTTCTGAAGTTTTAATAAACTCTTTGATCTCATTTTGAATCCATAAAGAAGTATATACATGAACCACAAGAAAAAAGTAATACACGGTTTATTGCATGACAGAGATTAGGTGGGCCACAAGGGATGACAATGGACTGGCAAGGGGGATCGACAAGCCCAAGTTCGTATGTTGTCAAGAAGATTTTGCGCTTGGAAATTCCAGTAGATACTTTTCCAAATGTAGGCTTTATCCATATTTAATTATATTAATTTTCGGTGACTTAACATTTTTCTAATACAATGTGTTATTTATAAATATAAGAATAAAAATATACTATGACTAACTACATTTTATGGATGCTAGTTCAATTTTGTTGGGCGACTTCTTGGCCCCAGAGGCAATTCACTAAAAAGGGTGGAAGCATCTACAGGCTGCCGTGTGTACATTAGAGGAAAAGGTTCCATAAAAGACCCAGGCAATGTAAGATGTACTTTTTAAAGATTTAAACTTTTATTTCAATGAAGACATGGGTTTTGCATGAGTCCACCAAGGCAAACTGGGAAACTAGAAGCATGATTTCTTATATAAACATACCTTTGTATGTACATGTGTATATCTATCATATATACATATTCATACACACAGATGTACATATAGGAATAGGTTTAATAGTTGGATCATTTAGTAAGCTTCCCTAAATGACCTAGGAATCTTTCATGTGGTAATCTGGTTGGGAGCCAAAAAGGCTCCAATGGTTCATCTCCATCCTCTATTTCTGGGGCAATTTTCAGTCCCAAGTATTGGAAGGAAGAAGGCTAAGTTCTGTGGAGCATTAGTATTTTTTCTTGTTTGTTTGCTGTTTCTTGGTGCATACGGAAGGAAAGAAACATATGCATTTTTGAAGAACAAATGGGCTCTAGAAACAAGTTGACTGTAGAAATCTGATTGTCAATCATGGATTGGTGAAATGTCTATTTTGCTTTTAGTATATCCTTCGTGGTGAAACATCTTCACTGAAGTTTCTATACTTTCTCTTTCTATTAATGAAGTTTCTCTTCCCTACAAAAAAGTCAGTCACAAACAAGGTGTATCAGAAAGGCAATCTTAAGAGATACACGTGTATCAGAGAAAAATCAAGATACACACTGAAACAACATAAATACTTCAATAAATCATAAAAACACATCAATAACACTAAATATAAGGCCTTAATAAGGTATACATACATAAAAATCACATATTCTAGTGGGTTTTATGAAGAAAAATTTCATAATCAACATACAAGAACACATTCACATTTATCCATGTATCTATCAATGTTCACACTTGGCATTTCATATTTAAATTCATATTTCTTGCTTCTAAGAGTTTACAATGAATGAATTTAATTATCTGGCTCCCTACAATACTCCTCAAGGGTTCCTCTATTTGCCTATACTCCTCAAGGAGAGCATAAATCTGTCCCCAAATTCTCTCTTTGTCTCTTTGAACAGATGGCTTGCATACTGTTCTGGAGAGACATCTCTCTATAAGGACACCTCTGTTTCCATTTGGGTGATTGAAAACAGTCTATAAATAGTGTTGATCAACCCGGTGGTATAAAACAACACATGACTACATTCTTCTTTGTCCATTGCCTTTCAACATCTTTGAGCATCTTTCATTGGTGATTTTTTTTTTTTTATCAGTGAAAGTGATTTCATTAATAAAGTGATATGAGAATAAGTACAGAGATTAGGTAGCCTCGGCTACCCCAATGTCCAATAACATTCCACCTAAGATTTGCTTTACGATCTTACAGCAGAGCCCATAAGCAATGTTCCCTATTAGCCCCTTGCTTTGCTAGCTGGTCCGCAATCCCATTTGCTACTCTTGGAGTCCACTGAAATAATAACTGCATATCCTTTGTAATGTGATTAATTTTCTTGATCTCATTTCTGAATACCCATGGAGTCTTTCCATCCTGCTTTAGCCAGCTTATAATCACTTTGGAGTCGCCTTCTACAACCAACTTTCTCACACCTATTTCCATGTCTTTTTGTATTCCAAAGACCATTGCTTTTAGTTCAACTGTAATGGAGTCTCCCAACCCAATAGGGCCGGAAAGGGCCCCAGTACATTCCCCATGTCATCTTTTATGACCCCACCAATTACAGCCATGCCCGGGTTGCCAAAACTGCTCCCATCAAAGTTTAATTTGAGGAATCCAGATTCAGGAGGATCCCAACTTCTTACTGCCTTCTTTTTTGCAGATGACGAGGATGCTACAGTCCTCCATTTCTTGGTTATATCATCCACAGTAAAATCTGAGAAAAAATCCATCGATTTTACCCATGAGATCACTTTTAACATAATCCCTTCTACCAGTAATTCCTTGCACCTTTGCTTTCCTTAAAAAATTCTCTGATTTCTTTCCTCCCATAACATCCAAAGTACTGCTGCCCATGTGCATCTCCACAAAGTTTTTTCTCTTCTTTTTGGCCACTTGAAAGTGGAGGCCTCAAACAGTCTTCCCAAGCTCACTGGGGTATTCCACCTGCATCCAAACAGAGAAAAAAACCAATCCCAACTACAGGACAGGAAACAAAAATACGAAGAGCAGTTTCACCATTAGATTCACACAAACAACACCAATTAGGTGAAAGGCACCAACCAAGCCTCTTCCTTTGCATTAGATCACAAGTGTTAATTGCACCATGGTAAACCTCCCAATAGAAAGCACCCACTTTAGGGGGAATAGGGCGACACCAGACTTCTCGGACTGGAAATTGGACCCTAGGTTGAAAAGATGTCAAGGTTTTGAAGAAGGATGCACAACTGAAAGCTCCAAGGGGGTTAGGAATCCAGATTCTCGTATCTTGCTTAGCAGGGTCAATAAAAACCACGTCAAGCAGCTGAATAATAGAAGACACCAAATCCAACTCCGTGTCTCGCACATTTCTGCAGAGACCCAGATTCCATGCAAAACTAGACTGTGAAGGAGAAGGGGACAGGAAATCAGCAACCGGTTTGCCCTTAAGTCCGAACAGGGCATAAATTGATGGGAATAAGGTCTTTAAAGAAGAGTCACCCACCTATACATCTTTCCAAAATTTAACTTTGTTACCTGAGTTGAGATCAAACCTAACATGAGTGAGGAACAATGGGAGGAGTTTGTGAATCGCTTTCCATGGTGAAGCACTGGAAACCCTGTAAGACACTCCAACATCCCAACCATTTTTAGAGAGTCCATGAATACTAGTCAAAATCTTGTGCCACAACCTGTTTGTTTCTTGTAGGTACCTCCATAACCACTTTCCTAGTAGAGCCTCATTCTTTTCCTTCAACCATCCTAACCCATTCCTCCAAATTCTTTCCTCCTAGATACTAGATTCCATCTTACTAAATGATCTTTCTTCTTCTCGCCCGGTTCCCACAAAAAGTCCCTCATTATTCTCTCTAGTTTCTTTCCCACAGCTTGTGGCATGCTGAACACCGAGAGGTAGTAAATTGGCAGGTTTGCTAGGGTAGATTTAATAAGAGTAATCCTCTCCCTGGAGAAATATAATTCATTTTCCATGCAGCGAGTTTCTTTTTAAACCTTTCTACAATTGGATTCCAAAAACCTATGCTTCTAGGATTTGCACCAAGGGGAGGCCTAAATACTTGAGTGGCCAATCACTTCTTAAACATCCTAACTCCTCAGCCCACACATTAACATCTTGTGCTAAATTGATCCCTGCCACCTGACTCTTATTAAGGTTCACTCTTAGATTTGTCACTTTTTCAAAGAGTTTTACCAACATTCTTAGATGAGTTAACACCACCCTCTCCCTTCCTACTTTCCAACCCTTTAACAAACCAATCTCCTCTACCTTCGAGATCAATTTGCTAAAGACCTCAGCTAAAATGGTGAAGAGGAAAGGGGATAATGGGTCCCCTTGTCTCACTCCTCTTAGGGAACCAAAGAAATGACTGCACCATTTACCAACACTGAGAAGTGAGAAGATTGTAGGCATCCTTTAATCCATTTACACCATATTGCTCCAAAACCACACTTCCTTAATGCTTCAATTAAGAACTCCCAGTCCACCAAGTCATAGGCTTTCTCTAGATCTAGCTTACACACAATGCCCTTCCTTCCTACTAACTTGAAATCCTCCACGTACTCATTGGCAATGAGTATTTGATCTAATATTTGACTTTCTTGGATGAAGGCCCCTTGGAATTGAGATATGATTGATGGGAGGGCCTTTTTTAACTGAAGGGAGAGGACTTTTGCAAGGATTTTGTACTGACTTGTCACCAAACTGATTGGCCTAAAACCCTTGGAGTGGCTAGCACCAGATTTCTTGCGGACCGGCGCAATAAAAGTGGCGTTTACCTCTTTACTGACAATCCTCCTATCATAAAACTCCTCAAAGACTCGCATTAGATCATCCTTTAGCCACTCCCAACAGTCCTGGTAGAAAGCCATAGTGAATCCATTGGGCCCAGGAGCTTTAGAGCGATCCATAGTAAAAATTGCTTCCTTTAACCTCATCTAATTCAAATTTTCTCTTCAAGCTCCTACTAACGGAATCTTCTAGGATTGGTCAATCTAAACCTTCCAGCTTCCATCTTCCTGAAATAGGTCTTCTTAAGATTGATTTAAAATGATCCACCAAAACCTCTGTAATCTCATCATGATTAGTTATTGTGTGATCCTCCACTTCTAACATAGAAATCAGATTCTTCATTTTTCTCCCATTCGCAATCATGTGAAAGTATTTTTTGTTCCCATCCCCTTCTTTGATCCAACGCACTCTTGATTTCTGCCTCCAAGTCATTTCTTCTCTAAGGAGTATGGCTTCCATCTTTTTTCTTAAATTAAACCTCTCATTTCTTTCCCCCACAATCAATGAACCTGATTCCTCCTTGTTTATTAGATTAGCCTTCCTCTCTTCTAACCTCTCGAATATATGAAGATTCCATTCCTTGATTTTAACTTTTAAATTCCGAAGCTTCCTACGGAATCTAATCCCTTCCCACACAGCCTGGGGGTTATCTTCTTTCCACCACTCCTCAGCCTTTCGCACAAACTCTGGGATCGTTAACCACATATTCTCAAATCTAAAAGGCTTTGGTCCTTCCCCATCTGTCCCTTGTCCGATACATATCGGCTAGTGATATGAGGTGACCTTGGGTAGTTTCCTGCCCATCATGTTAATCCAATGTTCCTCCCAATCCTAGGACACAAGAAACCTATCCAACTTTGAGCACATCGTCTCCTGACAATTAGTCCAGGTATATCTGTATTGTCCAATCCCTATTTCCTTCAATTCAAATGTCTATAAAATTATTAAATCTTTTCATGCTGGTGGTTATCCTTTGTCTCGGATTGTTCGATTCAGCAGGTATATCTGTATTGTCCAATCCCTATTGTCCAATCCCTATTTCCTTCAGTATGTTTGCTGACACTGAGAACCTACCTATTAATTCCTCCACACATTCCACCATATTCTCATTCAACATAGTGACTATTCCTCCTGAGGCACCACACGACGGGGCCATGGTCCATCCAATGTCTCTGCTTCCCCAAACACTCCTTACCCACCTTCTATCAATTTCTTATGCTTTAGACTCTTGGAGCATCACAACATCTGGCTTTTCTCTCCCTAACACTTCCTTTATGAGTCTTGTCTTTGCTACCCTCCCCAGTCCTCTAACATTCCAACTTATAATCTTCGTTTCATCATCACATCATTTATCCCTGCCTTATTTTTTATCTTTAGCCTCTCCTTCTACCCAGGGGCGGAGCCAGGAAATTTTTATAAGGGAGGCCAAAACTTAAATGAAGGTATGGGTGGACCCATAGGGGGGGCCAAACACTGAGGTAGAGAGTGGGGTAGGAAAAAAAATTACATAGAAAGTTGTAATATAGTTGAGATTTTCTGAACCACAGGGAGGGCCATGGCTCCCCTGGGTCCCCCCTGGCTCTGCCCCTGCTTCCACCTATCCCACCATCCTTCACCCTCTTGCCCCACCCTCCTCTCTGTTTTTTCATCTCCCTTACCTGCCTTTTGCCTGGTTTTCCTCCTCCAAAAAACTCCTTCTGAGTCTTGTCTGGGCCTAATTGCGAAAATTTCAGCCCATCTTCTCAACCCATTTCCTTAGCTTTATTTCCTCATCAGATTCACCCTCCCCATGATCCTCAGCTTCTTTCCCTCTACCTTCTACCACCCTTGTTTTCCTTGCAACATCTTCTCTGCTATCCCCAACAACATCAATTGCTGCTACCTTCCCCACCACATAACTTGCTTCCCTGTCAGTCTGGGCACCTTCAGTATTCTGGGGCTCTGTGATATTGGTTCTCGATTGTAGTGTCTGCAGGGATAGCACAATCACCATTAGTAACCAAAACCGGATTCACACAGCTACCTTGGATACTTGGTAAACCTGGGTTGGTTGTAGGATGGCTCAGAGAGGGCACAAAGATGGCGTCCCCGGTTCCCGACTCAGTGGGTGTTGCTGGTTGGTCAATGTCTTTCTGAATCATATGGCCTTGGCCTGGGTCTGGCACCTTGACCTTGCTTGGTGTGTTGGTACTTATCTCCTGGCTCGCCTCACTCATCCCTATAGATGTTCCCTGAAGCTGTCTATGGCTCTGGGTTGGTTCCTTCTCCTTTGACGGCAGGTTTTCTACAGTGTCCGATGTCCTTACGTCTATCATCGGTTTCAGACTAGACTGAAACTGAGAGGCTTGATCTTCTAGATTAAGGTTGAAAAGGGCTTCCATGTCGCCCAGCTCCAGAAAATGGTCGCTTCCAACTATAGAGTTTTCATCCAAACAAGAAATCTCAGATTTTTCCTCGAGTCACACCAATCTCTCATTGGTGATTCACGGAGGACTGGTAAGCGAGTGCACGTCTACTAGAAGCCTGTGGGCTGTTTCATCTTGGAAACCCATTTGAAAATACCCGGTTCTCATTACTAATTTTACAACATATTAACTGTTCAAAATTTTAAAATTTTGAAAGATATAGGAAGATGCTTTTTTTTTTTTGAAATAGTGCTTGTTTTTGAAACATATAGAAAATGCTTATTTGAATATGTAGTAAGGTCTTTTTGGTGGAATATATTCCATGAACATAAGGTGATGGCGACAGGAACCGCCGGGGTGGGGGGAGTTTAGGCTCTAAATTAATTTGCCACATGGAAGATTTCTCGGTCATTTAGCTCAATAAACAGTTTCAACTGGTAAACCTGTTCTCTATGCATGTCCACATGCATCTATGCCTGTGTATGCATTTAGCATACAATACATACACCTTTGCTTGGTCTTTGAATTTCCTTTATAACTTTTGTGCTGAATCTTTTCATTTTCCTTTGCCCATAAGGAGGAGAAGCTAAGGGGAAGACCAGGTTACGAGCACCTCAATGATCCACTTCACATTTTGGTTGAGGCTGAGTTACCTGTCAATATTGTTGATATAAGGCTGAGACAAGCCCAAGACATTATAGAGGAATTGCTTAAACCTGTGGTATTTATTTCTAATCCAAACCCCTTTCTCAGATTCTAGTTGGTAGTTATACTAGTTTTATAGTTGGACCTCCTATTGCAAGGTGATACAATTGTAGGAAATACAAACATCATTCGACTAGCTCAATGTAAATCTTAGTAAGGCTACCCAAAGAAGTAAAATGACCTGGGCTATCTGTATGCTAAACATGACATTTCCATGGGACTATCCTTCCTCAAATTCACGTTATAAACAATATGTATGTTCAACTAAGCTAATGATGGTTAGTTTTTGGCACAGATTTTCTCCTTTGTTATGCCAGCAACCCTGCATTTTGCATTCTGGGTGGTTCCCTGCAGTCGAGTCTTGCTTTATATTATGAACAGGGCACCAAGTGGTGACTCCTAGCCTCTCAGCACGTATGCCATATGATGATACCTGGGATGAGGATAACTTGGCCTCCATTCTGATTTGACTTTCTGTGAACATGTTTATCATGTTGTAGTTCCTCTATTTCTGTTAGATGGCTATATTTTATTAAAGAATGAGAACACTAATAGACAAGGCATGGGATCAATCGCATCTTCACCTGCAAATTCATACATGAGAATAATATGTGAAGCAGAAGGCTTAACCCACTGTCGTAACTCTAACTGGAATATTCCTCTCTGCCGAGTATTTGTGTGAGATGGTTTATGTGATTCCATCTCCTTACACTAAGAAATATGTGAAAAGCTAGGGAATTCATTTGACAGAATGAAAATCTATGATCCTTTAGTGACGTGTGAGTACATGATGCAGATCTGAGGAGTCTGATCCAGCTGTAATTTGTAAATGAAGATCAATTGTTAATCGTGTTGTATTCTTTTGGATGCCCAAAGAAAATAAGGCGAAGATCAATTACTTTAATGCATGGGAGTGCAAATGAAGAAAATGCAAATTCTCGTTTAATTTTGTTTTAGGTTTTATTTTATTCTGCTTCATGTCTTAATTTACTTAATTTGTACTGCATTCAAACAAAATAAGCTAAAATTTGAAACAAAAATAGGTCAGAATTTACACTCGAATCATTTGCACTGCCATAGTTTTACATCAGTACAAATTTATTTGTATTACAACCAAATGCAGTTTAAAGAGAAATCCAAACATTGGAGAGTAATTTGACTTCTGCCCATTACTGGTGAAATTTTGAATGGGCCAACAGACATGTGCTTCATTAAAAGAAGTTTGGTTAATGGATGAGAAAGAGTAGTCACTTAGATTGGAGTTATTTATGTAGGGCCAGTCAAATGTTGTCTCCATTTCCTTGCATATGCATCATGTGTGAAGCTTGTTATCATTTGCCTACCAGACGCCTTCCAACAGATAATTATGGGCATTGTTTTACTCATGTTTTACATCTTCCACATTCAGGATGAGTCACAAGATTTCTATAAGAGGCAACAGCTACGGGAACTGGCCATGCTCAATTCTAATTTTAGAGAAGAGAGCCCTCGACCAAGTGGTAGTGTCTCTCCTTTCAATTCAAATGGAATGAAGCGGGCAAAAACTGGGCGGTAGATGAATATTCCCTTCTCTTCAATGGTTTCTCAGATCACAGACGCTGGTGACATATGTACCTCCCAAGACATCTAACTGCAAAAGATCAACAGAAGGGAGGGGTTTGATGGAACTGGTTGATGAGTTTTCTGGTGGGAATTTCTTTGTGACAACAGGAAAGGGGTAAAGTAGATATCCACTACGGTTTTTATTGGCTGTAGTTTGGCTTTGATGATGTCCATATGTTTGTTGTAAGCTTAGGGCATTTATTAGTTTTATTTTTGTTTCACTAACCTCAGCTTATGGTTTGACATGTGTGGGAGATGTATTAATTGTGCAATAGCAAGCCCTAGTCCAAGGGATCTTCACTTGAGTCTGTTTGTTAACTATGTGAGTCGTCTGACATTTTTTCTTTAACAAATGGTTATTTTCATATTTATGAAACAGAAAATTTTAAGTATACTTGGAATTTGGCTTCTCCTGGTTTGGTTTCTGTGCATATAGGATTCTAAATGTGGGGTATGGAAAGTATGTCAACTGTTTTGTTCATTGGTTGTACCATTTTATGGTTAGGATTTAAGTGTTCATCCAAGAATTGGCCTGGTGTTGTATGAGTTCCGGAACTATAGTTGGATAGTATGTGATCTCGTTTCCTTCCGATGGTAGGATATTTCAATGGTTTGTATTCAGGGTACTATAGTGTCAAGATGTGTAAATAGACCTTCTCTAACCAATTGATTAGTGCAGATCTAAATATAAGCCAGTAAGTCCATTCCATTGTTGCAAAGTATGGGACAGTAGTCTATTCTATTTATGGACGATGTAGGCTGCCCAATGCAGTAATGAAGGAAGGAAACTTTATTTGATGTTTGGTATCTAAACATCATCACATGGTATCCAAGTTGAAACAAGTTCCCCAACTTTGAAAAAACTTGCAAGGAGATCCTGGAGGCTGAGATCGTTCTGCACTCTAAAATCTTAGAGCTGAATTTGGGGTGTTGAGCTGGTGAAAGGACCGACATCGGACATCTACCTTGTTATGAACCAGGTAGTGTTTTCTTTTTGTTTTAATTCTCGGTTTTCTGTTACTGTACTGGACTGTTGGAGCCACAGCAACATGTGATTTTCAGTTTTCTATAACATGGATTCTGAATGATACATACTTATTGGAAACCTCTGCTCTGAATAGTGATCTGAGCAAGGTGCCTTTATCCACATCAGTTGCGTGGACTACTCTGAAATGCATTTATAACTCATTTGTTTGCACTGAATGGACGTCTGAGATTTAAGAAATGACTTCACTCTATGAAGAAATGCTCATGCACTCAACCATCTCTCTTTTGTTTCTCTTTGGTTGGTGGAACCATTCTTACTAATAAGCCATTTTCTTCCCATTGTTCCGTTTTTTTTTTCTCTTCATCTACACAAAGAAAACCTTATAAATTCATAGGGGTAGAGGTAAATGTGTAAAACAATCTCTTTCAAATAGTATGATTTCCAAATATTTCTAGAATGCAACTACATTCAGAGGATAGAAAGAAAAGATATGCAAACCACATCTGTTCCAGCAGGGGGGGTTATGATTGTGATGCTTCACTATTCAACGCCCCCATGGTGAATCGGGGCGGCCTATCACCAAATACCCCAAAAAAGTTATTAATGCTCTACCCATAAAAAGGTACAAAAACAAAATTTTCTTTTCTTTTCTTTTCTTTTTTTTTTCCCAGTTTCAAAGAGGGTTTCTAACATTTAAATTTATTGGAATCCTCTAAATCTTTGTTTTTAGCGTTTCAGTGACACTGAAAACGAGATCATCTCCGCCTCAAACGCCCCACAGCACGTTCTGCCGTGTAGTGTGAACATCTTCCGATGATGATATCATTGAGATTACTATCATCAGGAGATGTTCACAATACACGGCGAGATGTGCTGTGGGGCGTTTGAGTGGAAACAATACGTGTTGTACCGTAAGATACATGTCAACAACCAACACATTGAACCAAAGATCGAGGGGATGCCACCATTTAGTACGTGGTTTCATGTTATTGTTGTCATTGTTGCCATGTCCATGTGGAGGCACAAAGATATGCAAGCCACATCTGTTCTCACCCTATTTGGTTTGTTCGGTTAAAAATCGAATTGAATAAATAAAAAAATTAAAATTTGAATTAAAAATGAAAATTGTATCAAAATTGAAATATAAAAATCTGAAATAAAAAAAATTAATTCGATTTTTAGTTATTTCAGTCAAAATTGAAATTTTAATAATATATTATATATTTTATTATAATATATATATTATGAAATCAAGATTCATTATATTATATATTAATATATAAATATATCATATATTAATATATAAATATATCATATATCAAATATTATATATCTATTATATATACTAAAACGGGAAGGGTAGGGGTTTGGGCGATGTGGTCATTTTTACTTGCAGGAAATGGTATTCGCACGTAAATTTGATTCAACCGTGCCAATTTTATTCAAATGAAGGTCCATTTCATCTTTCACTTCTGTCTCTTAAACAATCTAATTACGTGTTGCCTACTCTTTCATCTATTAGTACGTGTTGCCCATTCAAAGTTCTACCATTTCATCAAATCAATTCAATGCTGGTTAGGTTAAGGAGTATTAGTACGTATTGCCCTCCTTCACCCGCAAATTTACCACCCAAGCAATGCCCTTCTATCATAGGCTGGCGTACACTAGACCCAGCAGTGTAAATCCACTTCAATCGCCTTTGGCCACAGTTACGAGAGCGTTATTCCTGAGTTATGTGCCAACGGACGAAAATCCTATAACTTGTTGAACCAGAATTTATCGATTGATGTGGAGAATTCAGCGGCTCTGAGCCTCCACTTGCGTGTGGGCTCATTGTTGGCCGAGTTGTTTGTGTCGACATCAACTGCTGGTCCAGATGGGCAAAATCAAGAGACCTTGTTGGTCTTCAACTTGGATTCGGAAGTTTCAGCAAATAAGCTTAAAGAAAGTTCTGAAGTTTTTGGTATGAATTACCAATGAATAACCAAATACCTACCCTTAGTATTTACATGTAATTGGCCTACTGATGATATAATTTTTTAGGTTTTGATTGATTTAATATTCTCTTTTTTTGAATGTTTTAACATATCCTTTTCAGTGGGAAAACAAAGCAAGAGTAAATCTTTTTCGTAGGTTGATGGTGATAGGGTGGCTTATTTATTTATTTATTTATTTTTAATTCACAACTTTTTTATTGAATGATTTTATAATAATTTAGGGCCGGGAAGGAATTGAGAGAGACGCCATCCAAGCGGTTCGTGGAATTCTTTGATGTTAGAGATGCAGTTAGAGCTCCTTCGTCCTGTTGGTCAAGGAAGAAGGTTATTGAACGCTACTGCTACCAGCGCCACCAGCGCCACCAGCAACACCAACAAAACTTCCACCGTTAGCTTCTAATATTAACACAAGAAGCTCCTACCACACAAGGAGTAGGAATTACTCTCAAGCACCAGCACCTCCACCATTGCCCCCCTAGATTTTTGGGTTAGTCAACATTCGATTCTTCTCTAACACAGCCTTCTCAAACTCAACACCCGATTAAGAAACAAGGTTTTACTAGTACAAATATTGCTAATTGAAACAACAACTTGAGATCAAATTATGGAGCTCCAGAAGCCTGGTACCCTAGGTCCATAGACCGATTCAATTGCTGAGAATCTTGGACATATAAGGGTTTCAAACAACTAGCTTACGGGTTATTTTCCACAATCCATTGGCAACTTTTCTATCAGTCAGAAGCTGTTCTCCAATAACATTCCGACTGAGATAACTAGGTAGGAACGGTTTTATGTTGGAGCTGGGCCCAGGGACTTTTATTGCCTCTTTCAGTAGGTAGTGTCACTCCTGTGTTACTTCGCTAATTATATATTATATATTATATAGCAAAGTTCAGTTAAATAAGCTAACTGAATTTCTAGTTCTAAAAATTGAAATATTCAAAAACTGAAACCAAAATTTTTTGGTTTTAACCAAACAATGCTCACCCCTAGCTGCTCTTATTAAATAGACAATTGTTAATTGGCCATATTAAGCCATGCTGATGTGTTCCTATTCTTGCTTAGGGATGGAAATTTCTACCCTACTTGGTGGGTATCTACTCTGTCGAGGTGTTTTTTTTTTTTTTTCCTTGAAGGATGGGTTTTGGGATTCTACAACCTATCCAGGTATGGGTATCACATAGTATTACGCTGAATCAAGGTTCAAAAAATTGTTATGTATTGGCCCGATATGCCCCTACAGAGGGTGTATCGGGGTTTTGACCAGTTTAGGGGGTGGAGGAGACTTAAACTGCCCCCCTTGAACTGGTTTTGAAAAAAAAATAAAAAAGTAAAAAAAAAAGACTAATACTGTCCAATATGCCTCTATCGGGAGGATTCTCCCGGACCTGCATATTGTTGGAAAGCATATAAAATTTATATATAAGGTGTCGAATTCAATAATATTTTGAATTTCATGGGGAGGGTTTTGCATTTTCATGTGCAAGGAGGGTTTGGGTTCTCAAAATCCAACCCATTACAGATTTTGGGGCAAATATGGACTAGGAGGTTTAAGGGAAGGATAGAATCTAGAATTTACAAAAAGCTCCCTGAACCCACCTAGTTGCTATCCCTATTCTTGCCTCAAACCATCAATGGTCATCCCTTATGACACCCCCAAACACAAACAATGTAGCAAGGTTTTTAAAACTGAACCGGACAACGAACCAGTTAGGGGTCTAGTTCTTGGGTCGAATGGTTTGATCGTTCGAACCGAACAGATGGCCTATTTTGATAATAAAGTAAAAGAATTTATAAAAAATGGCAAAATTGTTAGACAGTTCGACTACCTGGGTCAGCAGTTTGTTGATCAAATCAACGTTTTTTGGCAAAATAATGGTTTGAGAGTAAAACGGAACCAATCACCTTATCAATTCCCGATTTTTCAGTCTGACCGTCTGGTCCAGTACGGATTTGAAAACCATGCAACGTAGTGATGGAAAATTGGAAATAATTTCACACCCGAACTGCTTTTTATTTTTCATCGTTGTCGTGCCATGTTTCATTGAGGGGTTGCAAGGGAGTAGTTATCATAGATGAATATTTAAATCATTTTTAAGGGTAAACTAGTAGGGCCCCATGCGATGTTTGAGAAATTCAGAAACTTGATTAATTTTATTAATTGATATATTTGAAAGAAGTCAGGATTAATTTTATTCATTAATCAACCCAAGCCCAATCCGAGTGCATCAAAGGGTTGGGCTGAGGTTGGAAAAATTGAGCTTGACTTCAGGTTCGGGCCTTAAGCTGGATTTGGCCCAAGTTGACCATAAGCCCGGCCCAACCTGTCCGGCGTGCACCCCTACAGACCACTGACGACTTCATTGCGCATGGAATCAACCGACGGACCGCATGGAATCAACCGACGGTATTCATTTTCTTCTCCTCTTGTTATTGTTTGCTTTTGAATGGTTCCAAAGCCGAAGTTATACCTTGAACTCCAAATCGCGGTACCCTGATCTCCAAATCGAAGCCCCAAAAATTAAAGCCAAAGGATGCACGTTCTACGTATACAGATCTTTAATTATGATTGGAAAAATAGTGAAGTATTGTAATTAGAGCTTTAGAGCATTCGAACTCACAGAAATTTAAGCCCAAGAACTGAGAAGAGAAAAGTGGAGGAACATGAAGTAAGGGCACGAGTGGTTCTCACAGAAGAAAAAACAGGAGCCCTTCTTCTTCTTCTTCTTAGAAGGCCTAATTTAAGGTTTAAATTATAAAATGTATTTTTTTTATCAGCAAAGTTAGTAGTTACAAATTTGGTATTTGAAATATATGCTTATCTTGAAATTGAAAGAACCTGTATTATTATTCCTTTTTATTCTTCGATTGCTTCAATGCTCCACTTCTTGTTAATATTATGCAATTTGAATTGTGCTTAGTGAACTTCCTGCCTAGGCCTTATGTTATATTAGTGTTATGTAATCCCTTCAATGCTTCACATGTCAAATAATCATGATACAGGGCTTGATCATTACACCCTGTCCATCCTCATAAACCTTTGTGACTTGGATCTGAACCTTGTGCTATCCTTCATTGATCGTTTCTACTAATACTTTGGTTGTATACCATCAAAAGAGGAAAATGGCTTCACATTTCGTTTTATTTTTGGCTTTGTTCAGCCATATTATGTAGAAGAAGATAACATTTGTTTTGATGTGCCACCTTGTGAACCATAGGTATAATAGTAACTGTATTTGTAATCATATACTGATTGTATCCATCAAAGTGGACCAATGGAGAATTGGAGACATCATAGAAAAATGAAGGATGCTTAATACAATCAAATGATTGCTTTGCTATCATGGTCGTGATCATCCAGTCCTGTCTACTTTGCAACCTCTAACCTTTATATTTTCTATTGACATGGATTTATTCTTCCCTGAAAGAACTTTGATGCAACTGATGATGAAGTTAATCTCATCAGGCAAGTTAATTTTCACTTGACGGTTTTGATGGTCCATTGTTTGGTGCGATGATAAAATCTGGACGGACAAGCATGAAAACTTGGGTTCAAGCCTTAAGTATTCACTTAATGTAAAAAAAAAAAAAGCCAAAAGTTACTCCATGCTAACCTTCCTATACCCCACATAGTCGGAGTCGGCATCAGCTACTTGGTTCAAAATATTTAAGATCGTTATATACCATTATAAAACGCTTCATTTCTACTTTCTAGTGTTCAAAATGTTCATTATCATCCTAGTTTAAACTAAAGAAACAACAGAAATAGAGAGATATGAGGGAATAGACTTCACTGAATTGGAGCATTGAAGCTAGTGATATTTATAGACTGTAGTGAAGAGTTTGGATCATACAATGATATGTACAAGATAATAAAAGAAAGCTAGATAGAGTACATGATGGATTATCTTGATCTTGATTTACAGTCCTTATCCTTATCTTTTTCAGAGTCCAGATTGGATTTGGATTGGTTAGAGGTTCAAGATCTAGTAGGATAACCTCTAGGAGGATTATCTCCAAAGCTGGTTTGGTCGAGGGTTATCTCCAATATGCCCCCTCAAGCTAAACGTCTGGATGTGAAGCTTGGACCGGAGAAGACTAAACCGTGGTGTGGCTAGAGGTTTTCTAAAAATGTTAGCTACTTGATTTTCAGAGCAGAGATACCGAAGGGATAATTTGTTAACCACACAAAGATTCAGGAGGAAATGAAAATCAACTTCCACATGCTTGGTTCTAGTATGGAAAATGGGATGAGCAGCAAAATAAGTAGCACCAAGATTGTCACACCATACCGTGGGCTTGGAGACTGGAAACTTGAGATCAATCAAAAGAGATTGAATCCACAAAACCTCAGTGACACTATTGGCAAGAACCCAAAATTCAGACTCTGTGCTTGAACGAGGTACAGTATGTTGCTTCTTAGAGCTCCAACTTATGAGGTGATGACCCAAATAAATAGCAAAGGCACCCGTAGACCGACGGTCATCTAGACAGCTGGCCCAGTCAGTTTAGCAGAAGCGAAGTAGAGGATGCAACAAAATGCAAACCATGATCTAGGGTTCCTTAAGGTAACACAAAATATGTTTAACCGCAGACCAGTGTTCATCAGTTGGAGTTTGAAGGAACTGACAAACCTTGTTGACTGAGAAGGAGATATCCGGTCTAGTGAGAGTGATATACTGTAGTGCACCAACAATGCTTTTGTAGTCAGATGGATCGGAGAGAGGGGTGCCTGATGTCTTGCTTAGCTGAGCAGATGCTGCCATCAGAGAACTATAGGGTTTTGTGCCATCAAGTTTGGTGTGGTGCAATAGGTCCAAAATGTACCGTTTATGCAATAGATCAAGACCAGCAGAGGTCCACTATGCCTTGATCCCAAGAAAATAATGCAATGTGCCAAGATCCTTTACAGGAAAGATGACAGAGATCTACTGAAGGAGAGATAAAACAGTAGATGGAGAATTGCATGTAACAATGATATCATCGAAATACACCAAGATGTAAACAATAGTAGACTTATTCTTGTAAATAAATAAAGAGGGACCAACCATAAAGTTGTGAAACCCAAATGAAGAAGAGTGGAAGCCAAATGAGAATACCAGGCACGAGAAGCTTGCTTGAGTCCATGCAGGGCCTTTTTCAGCTTGCAGACATAGTCTGAGTAGTCAAGACGTTCAAACCCCTTGGGTTGGCGAACATAGATGTCCTTTGCTATAAGTCCATGAAGAAAAACATTGTTGATGTCTAGTTGCCGTACAGACTACCGATGAGTAATGGCAATAGCTAAAATGGTATGAATCGTTACTGGTTTGACTACCAGACTAAAGGTATCAGTGAAATCAACGTCAAATACCTGATGAAAACCTTGAGCAACAAGTCTGGCCTTGTACCACTCTAAAGAACTGTCTGATTTCCTCTTAATTTTATACACCCATTTAGTACCAACTACGTTCATAGAAGAATAATACGACACGAAATCCCACGTTTGATTTTTCAACAGAGCATCGAATTCCAACTACGTATCCAACCTCCATTGGGGAGACTCGGCTGCTTCTGTATAGGAGCAGGGCTCTGTTTCAGAGGAGAGAGAACTAAGTAAGATGGCTGGAATGGGATACTGAGTGGTGAGATGTGATCGAGCAGGGAGAGTGCCATCCAAAGAATGAGTGGTCATAGAATGCTGTCAAGTAGGTGGTGGTACAGCTGGTGTGTGAGCCAACAAGTCCTCCATCGTACGAAAGCGTTGCTACTTGCGGACAAGAGCTTGTACAAGAGAAGAGTTCTTAGCCGAACTGGAAGTGGTACGATTAGGAAGAGGTGCTGCATCTGGCAGCCAAACCGAAGGAGGAGATACTTGAGATGCTAGGATATGTGAAGGTACACGTAGATAGAATCCCGGTTGAGCTGCTATACTGGTGGGCGATGGAGCCAGAGGAATTCCAGGAAATAGACCTTCAAATACCACATGACGGGCAATAAATTCTCGACCTGTCGACGGGTGAAGGCACCTATACCCTTTATGAGAATGACTGTAGCCAAGGAAAATACACTGCAAAGAGCGGTATTGGAACTTATGGGCATTGTATAGTTGAAGAAGGGGATAGCAGGTGCATCCAAAACACTACAGGTTGTCTCTATTGCATCAGCCCTGAAGGAGAAGGGAAGCTTGGAGGTAGCCAGTAGAGCGAAAGTGGATTCAACAATGTGATGATGTTTCCTTTCGACTGTTCCGTTGTGCTCATGTGTGTGTGGATAGGACACCCGATGGGAGATACCCTGTAAGTCAAAATAAGAGGAGAGCTTGCGATACTCCCCTCCCCAATCAGATTGAAAAGCATGAATTTTGGAATTGAAGAACAATTTAACATGGCGTTTAAATTTTAAAAAGACCTCATAGACATCAGATTTTCATACTAAGGGATATATCCAAGAAAATTTTGAATAATCATTAAGAAATAACACATGGTAAGAATACCCTTTATTAGACTTAACTGGGGATACATCAGAAAAATTAGTTCCAAAGGACTCTGAGACCTAGACGAAGACAAAGGTAAAAACAATCGACGACTCTTACCCATTTGACAAGATTCACAAACAAATAAACTATAATTTTGGCTAGAATACAGTAGACCATACTGAGAGACGACTAGCTGGACTGTACGAAGTGCTGCATGACCAAGACACTGATGCCAACCCTGAAGATTTGTCCGTTCACCAACAAGAGCAGAAGGTGCAGTTGTCGAGTTGTATGAAATGGCTGTTGTTGATGGGAAGCAGTACAACCCTCCTCTACTGACTCCTCGAAGCAAGATTTTCCCCGTATAATCCTTCACAAAGCAACAGTCATGGTGAAACTCAAAAAATATATCATTGTCCTTTGTAAACTTGCTACTGGACAATAAATTTTTTGCAGATTGCAGGAACAAGACTTATATCAGTTAACGTGAAAACATGTTGATTAAAGAGAAGAGATGAAGAGCCAGTATGTTTTATTTGCAAACCTTGACCATTACCCACTCTGACCTGATCTGAACCCTGGTATTCAGACTGATTTTGGATGTTATCAGCATCGAATGTCATGTGATGTGTTGTGCCAAAGTCTGGATACCATGTTGGATCAAATGAAGAATTACCATTGTTGTACGAAGATGTAGTGTGACTTTTGTAGATGGTAGGTTCATAATTTTGATAACTATTATTTGCAAAAATGTATTTTACCTTCCTACAAGTGAACACACCATGTCCAGGTCCGTTGCAGATCAGACAGATAATCGGAGGTGCCTTACCTCGTTCACCATTAAAGAACTAATTCTGGTTGTAATTTTGTTGAGAATTATAATTCTGAAAATTTTGTTGTTGTCCTCGCCCTCGGTCGTACGTATTTTGAGAATTTTTTTGCTGATTCTAGAACCCTGTATTATTTTTCGGTTTCACTCCAGCTACATTAGCAACTGGTGAAACACCCGAATCTAATGGGGTAAGTCCTTGCTCTTCGAGCCAACTCTCATGGTTCAGAAGAGAGCCATTAATATCATGCACACCAAGGGTATGCGCATCTGGTCTGTTGGTTATGGCAGTCAGAACAGACTCATATCCATTGCCTAACCCAACTAGAATATATAAAACCAAATCATATTTATGAATAGGTTCAACAACAATAGACAAACTGCCCGCTATAGATTTTGCTTTTTGAATGTAAGCAGAAATAGATAAAGATCCCTTCTTTAAAATGTGCAACTGTTTCCTAAGTTGCAGGATGTGAAATCTAGCATGGGTTGAGTAAGAAGTAACAAGAGAGCACCATACCTCTGTTAAAGTTGAAAATTCCACAACTTGGGCCATGACGTCCTCAGTAAAAGAAGAAATTAACCAACTTAGAACAAGTTGATCAGTGTCATACTATTTGATATATTCTGGATTCAAGATACTCCCTTCGCCTGCTGGATTAGGTTTCATCTCTAGTGGAGGTTGCTTTTTCCCTTCAACAAGATCCATCAGATGGTGATGTCGAAGTATAGGAAGGAACTGTGCACGCCATAGTAGGTAGTTGTCACTGCCTAGCTTGATGAGAAGGTAGTGTGTCACATTCTAAAGAGAAGGAATCGAAGATGTCGATCCTGAAATATTCAAACTAGCATTCACATTGGTTCGGCTGCCATTGCTCCCTTGAGAAAAATCCATCGGCTCTGATACCAAATTTAAACTAAAGAAATAACAGAAATAGAGAGAGATATGAGGGAATAGACTTCGATGAATTGGAGCACTGAAGCTAGTGGTATTTATAGACTGTAGTGAAGATTTTTGATCATACAATGATATGCACAAGATAACAATAGAAAGCTAGATAGAGTACATGATGGATTATCTTGATCTTGATTTACAATCCTTATCCTTATCTTTCTCAAAGTCCAAATTGGATCTGAATTGGTTAGAGGTTCTGGATCTAGTAGGATAACCTCCAGGAGGATTATCTCCAAAGCTGGTTCGGTTATGAGGGTTATCTCCAATAATCCCCATGTACATATTATTATAAACTGATAATATAACTATCAATATGTCCATAGTAAAATATTCAGTATCACCTTCTGAGCAGTGTGTTGTGCTTTCAAGATCATTTTTACATTGAGAGTACTTTCTATAGAAGCTAAGGCCTTATTACAAGCATCACCTACCAAGCCTAAGTGATGCCATCTTATCCGGTTGTTGATACATCAACAGCTTAACTCAAAATGTTGATTCCCTCTGGGGTGAATGACAATGGCAACAAAAGCTCCTGCTTCTGAACATTGATCCTTTTCCACCTAAGAAACACATAATGAGCTCACAAATTGCTTCTTTTCATCTATATGGATCATGTAGTTATTTAGAGGGTTGTAGAAAGGGTCTGTCTCACCCACCATCAGCCAATGCTTGAGTATACATGCCAATCACCAGGGACTCCAACCCTTGGCTCTACATCAAGTCCATCTGCCTAAAAAATGAAAAGAAGATAACAGTGTAAGAAAATGCCACATATTTGTCATAGGAAAGACTTGAGAACCCAAAAGAAGATAACACTGTAAGAAAATGCCACATATTTGTCATAGGAAAGACTTAAGAACCCATGCCACATCTCCAAAATAAGCCTTTTTTTTATTATTCTTAAATTTGAAAGGTTTCAAACTTTGCAATATCAGTCAGGAAAATAACAGTAAAAGATGAGGTACAGGGATGATGTTGACTGAAGGATTGAATATGTTGCCAATCCAAAGCATCCCTCGTCCAGTAAACTGCAAATTGGCTGAACTAACAAAGCTTTTTCTTTATTTCAAAATATTATTGTTTTCATTACTTTTTCCATCTAGCTTGGTAAAATTTTGGGTGGTTTTAAACCCAGACCTTGGATCAAATCCTGCATTTAGCATTATTTTACTTTTTATGAGAAAACTGCATTTTTTGTCTAAAAAAGAAGAAAAGAGCACTATTGTTGTTGCACTAAGATCATTAAGTTTAGACTTTTCAAAATAAAAAAATAAATAAAATTTACCACTGGTTTTTGGTTAGTAATCCCATAAATTTTACCACTGGTTTTTGGTTAGTGATCCCATAAATTTTACCACTGGTTTTTGGTGAGTGATCATAAGTTAAGACTTTTCAAAATTTACCACCTTGGTGTGCATTATTAATCCTTTTACTACTGGTTTTTGTTGAGTGATCCCATAAAAATTCAAGAGCTTCTATCGAATGATTTTATTTTTTGTTTTCTTTCGTAATGTGGAGAAGCTCTTCCCAAATTTTTCAGTACCTTAAATATTTCATGATGTTATCATAAATTTAAATATCTCCATTGACTTATTTACAAATGGTTTACAGATTATGCTGAATATTTCATTATGGGTGTTTATAGTGTTGGTTTATCAAAATATCAAAATAATAGAATGAAGCCTATTTAAGACAAATATCATATGTTAGAAAGGTCTATTAAGACAAAATGAATAACAAAAAAAAAATCATTAACCTATATAAAATATGTATCTAATATACATACCGTAGCTGATTCTGGACTTAGATGATTCATGGTTAAAATTATTGTTGTCAATTTGCAATTGCATGCCTATTGGTTAATATATATAGGATAATAGGAATGAGTTTTGATGTGTGTGTTTTTTTTTGGGGGTCCAATCAATAGATCGTCTTGATTCTTATAAATCAACAGTTATAGTAACTTCATATCCCTTTCTTTATTATTTTTTTCTATATCTTCCACTAGAACAAAAGCATACAAACTAGCAGCAGACATTGGTTCTTCCATGGGAATCAATCATAAATAATATGTATTTGAAGTAGACTCTACATTGTGGAGCTATACAGAGCCGTTTTCCATTCACAATTGAAGGTAAACATTTAATTATCCATAAAAAAAAAATGAAAGTAGACATTTTACACCTTTTATTTTCTTAGAATTCATTGCAATGAAAATAAATTATATAGAGATTTCTTCAATTAGATATCAAATCTGTACTAGATATACACAAAGACTATTCATAACATACAAAACCCATTAAAAGTCAGAAATACTTTTTGATATAAAAGTAGTGGATTAATGAGATCACTTAATAAACTGCCCTGTTTAGCTTTACTGTGATGCAACTATTCATCATCTTTCTACACAGACACATAATTGACACCTTCGGATCTGTCTTTCAATTGTATATGTTCAATTATTTCTTAGGATTTTGGAGGGTATATTCCTCTATTGCATGAAAGTAAACTATGGATGGCCCAACTAGTCACCCGATGCCCAGTTTCAGATTTTCAGTTAATCAAATGGAGCATGATACAGAACTGGTTTCAGGAAGTATAAGGCACCACAAGAGAATGCTGGAATTAAAAGTTTTAAACATTTAACATCAACAAATGTTAGAGAGATACCTGTTTTTGGACCTTCGATTTGCAGATCAGGGTACCGCCAATTTGGAGTTCAGAGATGAAAGAGTTCAGGTATAACTTTAGCTTTGCAACTGCTGATTTGGAGTTTGGAGAAGAAGTTAGTTTGGGAGGAGGAGGAGGAGGAGAACGAGGAAAAGAAGAAAGTTATTACCGTCGGTCGATTCCATGTCATCGAACGCCAGTTGCACAGTGAAGTTGTTGATGGTCTGCTCCAGGGATAGGACTCGGATGAGAGAATGGGAGGGAAGTTCGAATGATCTCCAAACGGCTTACACTGGACACTGGTGAATTTCATTGAATTGTGCTGGAATACTGTCCACATCTTCTTTCCAACCTCGAGTCTGTATCAGAAATCTTGTTTCCATGAAGCCTTGTTTGCATCAACATCTTCTTGCTAAATAATCCTTCCCCTCCAAACCTTCCAGTCTATCCTTCCTCTCTTACCTTAAGAAACTAACCAACCATAACCTCACCTCAGATCTAGCAGCCTAGGGTTTATTTCCCTCTGATTTTCTCTTTTAAACCAACCTCACCACCACCTAGACCCACACCGGATTCTCATTTGGACGTAGCTACCAAACCAGCCTCATCTTTTAGTCACCTAACTACTTTGTCACTGTCCTTTTGTCTGGATCAACTGTAGTGAGATTCCACCACTTTTTTCCCAAACTTCCTTCACGTGAGCATTTACTATGTCTCTGAAAGGGAAACAAATCATAAAACATCCTGAAGACTTCGAAACTCTCTTTTCTCAAGTAGCAAATGTTGTTGATGAAAACCAAATACTCTCCTTTGAACCAATCGAGGAAGCAATCCAACTATCCAAGTCATTAATTTGACTTTAAAGGGTCACATTTTCCCACGTCAACAGGGAACAGAAGAGGCCCTCGCCAACCATGTTCGATTACGATGGAAGCCAACAGACACAGTCTCAGTTCGTTTTCTCGAAGGAGGTAGCATGGAGTTCTCTTTTGCAAACCAGAGTGGGGCCATGGTTCTACCGCTTGAGTTGGATTTTGCTAGAACGGTTGATAAGATCTGGACCCAGAGTATGGCTCCAAATCCACATGCTTCCTCGAGCTACTGTTGAAGACAGTAGTCTGCCTCCTTAGAGACAAATCATGTAAGAACTCCCACCGGCCAGCTTATCAGAGGCCTATTTGTTCGTAAGAAAATTACCATCGACCTTAGACGTCCTCTTCTCACAGGCCATTTTATCTTCTTTCCTGGGAAGCCAATATGGATGAGGTTTTGCTATGAACAACTTCCACGTACATGTGCCAACTACAAACTCATTGGACATATGTGGACCAACTGCAAAAGATTGTATCATTCCACTCCAGATTATAAGCAATACTTGGACTCTCGCACCGATGAGAGCGGATCTGGCCCTCCACTGACATGGTGACACATGGCACCTCAAAACAATTAGGTGACACCTAGAACCATTTGGGCAACAACTTGCCTTAGCCAAGTTGATGGTGTTCCACTCGGCGGCTTGGCCCAGGCACCGACCTGGCGGCCTGTACCAGGCGCGACCTGGTAGCATGGCACGGGCGCCGACTTGGAGGTTGCGCCTATGCCAGGCCGCCAGGTCGACGTCCGTGCTAGGCTGCCAGATCGCGCCTGGGCCAGGCCGCCAGGTCAGCCACTGTGCCAGGTTGCCAGGTCGCACCTGGGCCAGGCCACCAAGTCGGCGCCCATGCCAGGCCGATAGGTTAGCCAGCGTGCCAGGTTGCCAAGTCGCACCTGGGTCGGGCCGCCAGGTCGTGCCTGGGCTAGGCCACCAGATCGGCATCCGTGCCAGGCCGCAAGTTCGCGCCTGTGCCGAGCCGCCAGGTGGGACACCATCAACTTGGTTAAGGAAAGTTGTTGCCCAAGTGGTTCTGGGTGTCACCTAGTTGTTCCGAGGTGCCATGTGTCACCATGTCAGTGGAGGGCCAGATCCACCTTCATCATTTGTCCCCCACTCCCGAGCTGAAAGTAATTCAGCGAAAGGAGTAGATTGCTCCTTTTGGCCCGGAATGAATAATTCGATGAGCTCATAAGCGTCGGTTCAATTCCTTAGGCTCTGGGAGCGATTCGCAGTCCACTCTCCTTGATTTTGTCCATGCCAAAGAGGTGACTAGGTCTAATGTGGTGTCGAGGTCTTTGCTAGTTTGGCACTTTAGCCCTTAGGCTTTGGGAGCGACCGGTAGTCCACTATCCTTGATTTTGTCCATGTCAAAGAGGCGATTGAGTCTTATGTGGTGCCGAGGTCTTTTATCAGCTATTATTCATTCCAAGCCAAAAGGAGCAATCTACTCCCTTCACCGAGTTACTTTCAGCTCGGGAGTGGGGGGCAAATGATGAGGGCGGATCTGGCCGTCCACTAACATGGTGACACATTGTTACGGTCTAACACAAGCTTAGCCTTGCCTATGCTTGGCAGGCTTACGTTAAGGGACATCACCATCATTTTTGCCGGTAAGATTTTTGGGAGAATTGATGTTATCTTCAGGCAGACCACCAAAAGCTAACGTACTCTTTGAGGAGGGGTGGTTGACCTCCTTGGGTACCTAACCTTGGCACTCCTAGACCATCATCCCTTGCGGGGCGGCCCTGGTTAATGGCTAGCATGGCTACCAGGGTTCCTCATGGGCACACACATGCTCATGGGTACAGTGCATGGACCGGCACTACACTACTGACACTCAAGGGAGGCTTGGCATGCGGCCCTGGCTCAAGCATGACCCTTCACCACGCCAGCCCCATTGCCCAAGCTGAATGAGCTATCCCGTTGCCCCTAGCACACGGGTGTGTTCCGGCCCAGCGGTTGCCTATCATCATGGCACACAGGTGCCCACATCATTGGCATACAGAAGACCCTTCACATCGGTGCCAAGTCACCTCTTCGGCGCGTAGTCGCCTCACTTCTTGGCCTTCCCCCTTTAGCACGTAAGTGGTGCCTCCCATGGACCTGCCAGAGC
The DNA here is from genome assembly GCF_056320005.1 of Nelumbo lutea. Lineage (NCBI taxonomy): Eukaryota > Viridiplantae > Streptophyta > Magnoliopsida > Proteales > Nelumbonaceae > Nelumbo > Nelumbo lutea. The sequence goes on from NC_142685.1 coordinate 212,652, forward strand.
CAACCGAGTGCCCCAGCCATGCGACTTGAGGTCATGATCCAGTGCTACTGACCTTGGTGGAGCCATCTCATCGGGCAACTCCTAGCCTTGCAGCACATAAAGGCTTGTCCTGGCCTACCTTGGCTGGACGCCGCACGGGTTTCTTCCATTGTAGAACTACCCCCGTGACAACATGGTACCTCGGAACAGCTAGGTGACATCCGAAACCACTTGGGCTACAACTTGCCTTAGCCAAGTTGATGGTGTCCCACCTTGCGGCCTGGTGGCCAGGCACGAGTGCCGACCTGGCAGCCTGGCACATGCGTGACCTGGCAGCCTAGCACGGGCGCCGACCTGGTGAACTGGCCCAGGCGCGACCTGGCGGCCTAGCACAAGCACGACTTGGCAACCTAGAACAGGTGCCAACTTGGCGACCTGCGAGACGTGCTCGCCGACAAGTTTGGCATGCATATCCAAACACTCCCACGATCCTTGGAAGTTGGCCCACGTTCCGAACGATCTGGAGGATGGTCAACGTACATGGCGGTTACCTCAGAGAATCTCGGACCACTTAGTCGACTTCTTAGAAATCTCAGATGCAGTGCGTGAATCCCACGCCAAACTATACCTATATAAAGGCACCAACCCCAATGGCATTGGGGGCGAGTAAGCATATTCTAGCTCTCATACTTAGTGGTTTTTAGCTCAGTCTGTTATGAGAGTATTGACTTAAGCATCGGAACAACCTTGCTGGGTTAGCCACCTCGGGTCCTCTGACATTGATTCCTTGCAGGTCTCTAAAGAACTATGAAGCTCAACAATCAATCCAACTCGCCACCAGGCAACTCGACACTCTGGTCAGCTCGTTACCTAACCAACCTAACTCGGCACTCTGGTCAACTCATCACCTAACCTGCCTAACTCGGCCTAGTCAGCTCGTCACCTAACCTGCCTAGCTCGGTCTAGTTAGCTCGTCACCTAACCTGCCTAGCTCGGTCTAGTCAGCTTGTCACCTAATCTGCCTAGCTCGTCCCAGTCAGCTTGGCACCTAACCTGCCCAACTCAGCCCAGTTAACTCGGCACCTAATCTGCCCCAACTTGACCTAGTCAGCTCGGCATCCAGGTCCTCATCTAGCAGAAATTAACTTCGACCTCCGAGTCATCAACCAATTGAAAGAAGCTGACCAAGCAAATGAGAGATACTTAACACAAAAAGTTGATACATAAACAAAAAATTGATTCGTCAAGACTCTATGACATGCACGGTTGATAAGATCTGGACCGAGAGTATGGCTCCAAATCCACATGCTTCCTCGAGCTACTGTTCAAGACAGTAATTTGCCTCCTCAGACACAAATCATGTAAGAACTCCCACTGGCCAGCTTATCAGAGGCCTATTTGTTCGTAAGAAAATTACCATCAACCTTAGACGTCCTCTTCACACAAGCCGTTTTATCTTCTTTCGTGGGAGGCCAATATGGATGAGGTTTTGTTATGAACAACTTCCACGTACATGTGCCAACTACAAACTCATTGGGCATATCTAGACCAACTGCAAAAGATTGGATCATTCCACTCTAGATTATAAGCAATCCTTGGAATCTCGCACCATCGACTTTCCTGGTGATTGGCTTCGGGATGAATTCCAACCGGAGAAGCAGTTTAACATACCAAAGTACTCTATTCAATCCTTGAATAATCAAGGTACATGTAAAATTCTCCATAGCGAGCAAAGTTCAGATGAAGATTCGGAAGATGGTTCCAGTCGCTGTAAGAGACAGTGTGTTAAGCATTCAGGTGATCTTCTTGCCTTGGTCTTTAACAATTCACCGACACCCATGCAACAGGATCCCGACGAGTGCAGCTATATTCATCACGACAGCAGCCACGAGCAGCCACATGTCAACCATGCATGCACAAGGAAACACAACCCCGGCGTGCCATGCAAGTGCGGGCAGCCACCTTTCACCCACGTAGGACCCGACGCACCATGCATGCATCACGAACAATATATTTCCCCATTATGATCCTAATCCCAATTCTACCCCATGCATGATATTATCTTTCAACAGCCATCTGGCTATCATGCACAATCAAGTAATACTCATGCGCAACACCTGCACAACTTTGACATGCCACGTGATTCCCATACATAACCTCATAAACCCGTTCTTGCAGTACATTATCTCACTAAAACTGGGGGCTTGGGAACCATCGATCTGCTCACAGTTAAGAGAAGACGGGAGGCTTCATCTAATGTCTTGTTCGCAAGGGACAAATGTCTGATTTCTTTACGGGTAAAGCAGTTCCTCCAAAAGATATATTGGCCCGTACTACAATGTTGTATATGAACCAACTGCAACCACAACCGTTACCCACTTGGACCATTCCCTCTTACCTGGACCAAGAACCCATCCCTGGAATTGGTACAGCTACGTTCCCAATGATATCCGGTGAAGGAATTCACCCAACTGTAGCACTTCCAACATAGTTCGCGCCTGGGCCATGCAGTTAGGTCGGCGCCCGTGCCAGGCCGTCAGGTCGCATCTGGGCCAGGCCATCAGGTCGATGCTTAGGCTAGGTCGTGCCTTAGAATTACGGCTGCACTGCATTAGTCTCGTGAGTGACGTTGATTACCCATTCCTACAAGAAGCTACTAGGAGCTCGACTTACGGGGGCATCACTACTTACTTTAGGTCATCAGCTCGTACGGGAGCCTTGAAAGGCTCGACCGGTAGGGGCATACATGCAGTCTGTTGACCATCTACTCCCGCGAAAGCCACGAAGAGCTTATCTCTGTAGAGGATACCTCGCAAAGAGGACTGATGAGGTTTTATCCGAGTTGAAATAAAGTTGGTAAAACTACTTAGTCTGTTGGTCATCAATTTCCTGCATAGTCTTTGAGTTCATAAAAAATGGAAACTAGAAAAGAGAGCTTTTAGTTTCTAAAAGGTGAGAACTTAGCTTTTTGGAAGGAGAGGACTTAGCATTTCAGAAGATGAAAACTTAACTTTTTGTAGCGTTTCCCACAGACGACGCCAATTGATGAACCAATTTTTTGTTGCGCATCAGTTTTTTTGTGCTAAGTACCTCGTCATTTGGTTTGCTTCTAAGTGGCCGATGATTCAGAGGCCGAAGTGTACTTTTGTTGGATGAGGACCTGGATGCTGAGCTGACCAGGCCGAGCTGGGGGCAGATTAGGTGCTAAACTGATTGGGCAGAGATGGGCAGGTTAGGTGACGAGCTGGCCAGAGTGCCGAACTGCCTATTAGGTGTCGAGCTGCCTATTAGTGATGAGTTGAACAGAGGGCCAAACTGCCTATTAGGTGACAAGCTGGATTGGTTGTTGAGCTTCGTCGTTCTTTAGAGATCTACAAGGAATCAATGTCAGAGGACCAGGGGTGGCTAACCCGGCGAGGTCACTCCGATGCTTAAGTCAGTACTCTCATAGTAGACTACGAGCTAAAAATTACAAAGTATGAGAACTAGAATATGCTTACTTGCCCCCCCCCCATGCCATTGGGGTTGATGCCTTTATATAGGCATTGTTTGGCGTGAGCTTCATGCACCGCATCCGAGATTCCCTGAGGTAACCACCATGCACCTTGACCACCCTCTGGATTGTTCGGCACATGGGCCAACTTCCAAGGATCGTGGGAGTGTTAGGATATGCATGTCGAATTTATCGGCGAGCATGTCTTGTAGGTTGCCAGGTCGGCACCTGTGTCAGGCCGCCAATTCACGCCAAGGCCAGGCCACCAGGTCGCACCAGGGCCAGGCCGCTAGGTGGGACACCATCAACTTGACTAAGGCAAGTTGTTGCCTAAGTGGTTCTAGGTGTCACCTAGTTCTTCCGAGGTGCCATTTGTCACAATATAATTGGAGGGCCAAATCCGCCCTCACCAATATCCATCACCACCATCCATAGGTCCTACATTGCAACACCTTCATAAACACCTAGTCTCTCCAAATACACTAAACCTAGTCTCTCCAAATACATGTAGCAATTCATAAACACCTTCGACCTAATTGACTTTGATTTTGTCGGACTTCCTTTTACATGGACCAACGGTCAACAAGTGGTAGCGAGAGTCTTGGAGTATTGAGGATAACCCTATTGCCATGTCATAAGAAAGATCTCCATCTACAGATAGATCTCTATCCAGATTGAGATAGAACAACTAACTAGATAGGCCCTATCAGATAGAGTTTAAATCTATGATAAACTCTATCTGATAGAGTTCAATATTATCTGATTCTCTCCAACTACTGTTGTACCCAAACTGTACTTCATCATCTATAAATACACAGGGTTTGAATGGTTCATTAATTCCATCAAACCATTCTCCATTTATTTGGTCTTTATATTTTTTGTTTTATTTCTTTAACTTGGAGAGACTGGATCGGGCATTGGCAGTCCCATCTTGGTATCGGCTATTCCCAAACACCCAGCTTCACCACTTTCCAATAAACACTTCTAACCATGCTCCCATTTCTATCAATACCTCCCAGTGGCACTTGGAAGGAAATCTCACTTCCATTTCTTACATTTCTGGACTGACCATCCACAATGTAAGCATATTGTTTTTTATTCTTGGAGTCAGCCAGTCCAAGGTTCTCCTGCTCAACAAGTTATCACCAAGCTGAATACTGCAAATCAACCCTCAAATCATGCAATAAATACCACTTTGGTCTAATACAAAGCCACATTTTCAAACTATCAAAACAAATCTCAACTTTGCAAGTGAACTTCACAGAAAACTAGTCTCATGAGCATCTCAAGTCTCTTACAAAGCAGTATCAATATTGGCTTGAAAAAGAAGAGTAATTATGGAGGCTCATATCTCGAGAGTTGTGGCTTCAAGAAGGTGATAAAAACACAAGATTCTTTCACCATGTGACAAACCAAAAAAACTCAAAAAATAATATTGGCTAAGAACCACAAAAGGCTCCTGGACTTCAGACTAGTCAACCATCGCCCAATTATTTAAGAAATCAATATTGGATATTGGAGGACAACATGAATCATTCAATCCAATCATGTTATCTCTTATTCCACTTCTTGCCTTATCTCCATCGCACAAGGAACCATTGCTGCTTCCTCCCACTTTAGAAGAGCTGACAATGGTGGTCAAACAACTAAATCCACATAAGGCTCCTGGCCCTGGTGGGTTCACCCCTTATTTTTATCAGTATTTTTGGGAGTACATTGGACCAGACACCTTTGAAATGACATTGAATTTTTGTCCAAGGAGATAAATAACACAAATTTGGTGTTTATTCCAAAAAACAACCAGCCAGTGGATACTTCAAGTTTCCAGCCTATCAGCCTATGCAATGTGATCTACAAAATAATAACAAAATGGATGGCCACACGCCTCTAGCCAGTTCTGCAAGAGTTGATCTCACCTTTCCAATCAGGATTTCTCAAAGGAAGGTAAATCTCAGACAATATTCTTTTGGTTAGAGAAATTCTTTACAAAATGAAATAGAAAAAAAAAAGGTCAGGGTTTCATAGCTCTCAAACTGGAAATGTCCATAGCATTTGATCGGATGGGCTGGTCTTTCTTATACCATGTTCTTTAGAAGATGGATATTCCAATCAAATGGTGTAACATGATCTATTAATGCATATCTATTGCCACCTTTTCCATCAAATTGGTAGGGGAATCATATGACCACTTCAAATTGAATCAAGGAGCCCGACAAGGTAATCCCATTTTCCCTTACCTTTTTATCATAGGCATGGAAGTTTTCACACAAATGTTATGCCAAGCCTCTACAGCCGGGCAATTTGAAGGAATGAAAATTAGTCGAAATAATTCCCCCATCACTCCTATTTGTAGATGACTGCATCCTCTTCTGTAAGGCAACTGTCAATCAGGTTAAGACTCTTGTTAAAATCTTGTAGTCTTTCAAAGCCATATCTGGTAAAAAAATAATTACTCCAAGTCAAGCATCATTTTCAGCAAGAATGTACCCTAACATCATAGGAAATTCTTCTTTCATATTCTCCATGTAAAGAAACTTGTGCTAGGATCCAAATATCTTGGCATTCAAGTTGGTACAGACATCCATCTCCGTGGCTCTCATAAGGAGGTTATTAAAAGGGTAGAGTCGAAAATTGGATCTTGGAGCTCTAAGTTGTTGTCACTAGCGGGTAGAACCACATTAGTTAAATTATTTCTACAAGCAATCCCTATGTACCTCATGTCAACATCTATTTTACCAAAGTCAACCACCTCATCCCTCGACAAAATGATAAGAACCTTTTGGTGGGGGGATTGCAACAAGAGTTCTCATCATACCGTTGCTTGGAGGAAGTTATGTTAACCAAAAAATCACAAAAGTTTAGGTTTCAGATCTTTTGGCTCCATGAATCAAGCAATGTTTAATAAACAGGTATGGAGGCTACTAATGGATTACCAAGGTATGCAAATCAAGTCTAGGTATTTTCCAAATACCTCTATCTTCTCTATAGAAGAAGGCAAATACAGTTCACAATGGTGGCAATAAGCCCGTAGGATGGCACTCCTGCTAAGACCCAACTTACTGTGGTCAATCAAGGATGGTACGGCAATATCAGCCGACCATGACCCTTGGATTCCTACACTTCCAGGACTAGTTCCATCGCCAACCTCAACACATCAATCACAACGACTTGAATTGAAAGTCTAAGAACTACTAAATTTTGATGGATCTTGGAACCTCCTTTGGCTACAAGAATGTTTTCATGCTCCCACTATCCAAAACATACTAGCAGTGACCCCGAAGCCTAGCCAAACTAGTGACCTACTAGTTTGGAAGCCCAATGCTTTAGGCATCTATTCAGTCAAATCGACATATCAATTTTTCTCATCTTTAGGGGCTTCAGTATCCTCCACACATTTTAACTGGAAATTACTATGGAAGCTAAAGGTGCCACACAGATTCCAAAATTTTCTTTTGAAAGTTCTTTGGGATGGTTTGCTCACAAAACATAAGTGCTCGTCTTGGTTAAATGAATATGACCAACCTTGCGTTTTTTGCAAACTACAGGAAGAAACACTTAATCATCTCCTTTTTCAATGCCTACTTGCACGAACTGTTTGATTCGGTGCCCAGATTGGCTTAAATCCCTCCTACATAGGTCAGGATCCGATTCACACTATCATCATTAGCTGGTTACAGGCCCGCGTACAATTTTGGATAAGCAGCAAGTAATAACAAGTTTAGGCAAATTTGCTTTGATCACCAATCATGTATGGGAAGCAAGGAACAAGAAAATATTTGAAAATATTGATTCAATTCCATGCAAGTGGTTAATTTAGCAATGTCCTTCCAATTGGAGCACCCAACAAATGAGGCCAGGCCACCTCAACACCAACCACCATCTTCTAGTAACTTACATTGTTTATTTACTGATGGCTCTTATTATCCAGCTTCAAGTGCTACAAGACGAGCAGGCTTCATAATCCAATATAATATGACACAGAAAGTTACACCATTGTAGAAGGAGGACCTTCATGGGCACTCACAAGCTATGGCGTTGAAATTCGAGCCATGTTAAGTGGACTACAAACGGCTCTCTCTCATGGTATTACTTGTCTTTTGGTATATACAAACAATGCTACTTTAGTAGATTTTGCAAGAACAGATCGAGTTGCTCACTGAATTGAACAACTACATAAAAGCCACATGAGACGACTCATTAACTCTTTTAATTATATATATTTTACACATATTGTAAGGCAACAAAACCAGGCAATACACCTTTTTGCTTACTTATCTTGTAAGGGTCAAATCCGAGTTCACTACAACTCGAGACAATCCTCTCATGTAACCTTTTCTATATAAATATATCCCTTTTCTCTTTGACAAAAAAAAAAAATCATCCAAAATAAGGAAATTTAGATTTTTTTCTTTTTCTGTCCGACTCAACGTTAACTGATTTTCAATTGTTAACTAACGTTAATATTAACATAAAGGTGCCGATGTACTTGGTGGGTTCACGCTTTCTGTAAACCCACGGGTTCACAGGATTTAAACTCACATAAGAGATGGTAGTATAATGATTGGCTGAAGCTAGAGGGCTTGCTTGGAATTTAGAACTAAAGTGCTCTAGATTAATTGGCAAAAAATTTGCAAACCCATACGAGAAGGGACCTAGGCATAAGATCATTACATGGCATTATTAAAGCATTTAGACTCAAGACGTGGTTTAAAGTGCTTGAAGGTCAAAACATTTGTGCAAAGCTCATTTCAAAATACATCGAGTAAACTCTAGTTCATCAATAGAACGGCTTCATGGTTCTAAGTTTTGGAGAGAAATGGTTGAAGTTAAAACCTTGGCTTTGACTCAGTGGGTAATCGGGTGATTTGTCCTTCTAGCATGATAATTGGATTGACATAATTGGCTTAAGTTACTTGATTAACATTATTAAAGTGGTATTTTTAAATTTTAGGGGGCCATTTCAAACTTGAACAGTGCCGCACAACCATGCCATTATCTAACGGATTTATTAATAATATCTTCGACGTTGTTTACTTTTGTCTTAAAAATGATCTTTTGTGAAAATGATCCTTTTAAATCTTTAGGGTCTAAAGTGGTTTTTTTTGGCAAAGTTCAATGATTGTCAAAGTTAAGAATCCCATTTAAAATAGAGCACACAATTTTATAATTATTTAAGCATAAAACAAATTTATTTGAACTTCTATTTTGTTTTTCTTCCTTCACTCTAGAAACATAATATTAGATTTCTTGATGAATAAAATACTAGACAATCTCAATTCCCCACTTACCGTGCAATAAATGTAGATTGAATGAAACGGGCAAAAAGGATAGAGAAATGAATTGGATCCATGGAATTGTACTTTGCAACATGGACTTGAAGGGTGGAGCTGACCACAGCTTGTCCAAAAACTGTAATGAGAATTTTGGAGGTTTTTTTTTTTTTGGTCAACTTCCTATTACACGGAATGGAGGACTGTGGGGCTTTGGGTTTGCAAGTTTCTGGCGTCCATGTTCCACTGCTTGGTACCAGTGTACCAGAAAACCACAATTAAATTATTGCCTGAATTCGAAAGTTCTGCACCAAGAAATTGCTATGGTACCAGTGTACCACTACTGATTATGATACTGAGATCAGAAAACCAATTGTACATGTGCTTTGATCAAGGGAGGACCAGAAAACATCCATCGGACAGCTTTGACCTGAAACATCCCCCGTAAATGTTGATGAAAATCCATCTAATTGATTACGACTTTTGATGAAAGGGGCCTAGATGTGTAAATCGGGCCGGGTCACTTGCGGCCTAGCACGGCATAGCACGATAGCCCATGGGCCGTGCCATGCTGAGCCTAGGGTTTGAAATCCATGGGCCGATACGATACGGCACGATTAAACGAGCCATGTCACTCACGTCCTGCATGCCGGCACGACCAACACGACCCATATATAATATTTATATATATTATATATACATAATATATTTATATATTATATATTATATAAATTATAATTATATAATAATATATAGTATATAATATATTAATAAAATAAACAATTTTTTTTCAATTTTATTATACTAATTTATTTAATTATTATATATAAGCAATTGTATACATCAAAATTCATAAAATTAAAATTTTAATTTTTTTCAATTTTTTAAATAAATAGGCAAAAATAGCTTTGGCCCGATTTGGACCAAGGCTTAGCCCACGGGCCAGCCCAGCCCACGGCACAAGCCCACACAGGCCTGGGCTGTGGGCATGCCAGGCCAACCCCCAAAATTTTCACCAAGGAGGGAAGCACGGCCCGTAATGACTCACGAATCAGCATGGCACGGCCCACTTTACACCTCTAAAGTCAATGCAGTTTATTAATTACTGCACTAGTAAAATGCAAAATGGAGCGGGTGTTTAGTTAATTAGGTAAATATAAGGGTGTCTTAGTAAATCACCCCTTTTTATTAAGAACAAAACATTTAAGGAGTCGTAAGTTTTGTAACTTTCAAAATTTGAAAGGGCGCTTCCCCTTCCCAACAGGCGACAGAATTCCTGCGCTCTCTTTCTCTAAGCCCTTAACCTCAAGTCTCCATGACCAAGCGTAGCGGCAAGATTAATACCTATGAAGAAGCTCGCAAGCAACGGCTCCGAGACAATAAGAAACGCTTTGAGGTTTATTTTTTTCACTCCCTTGATCTGTTATTTTGATATCTCCATCTTCATTTCATGCCTTTATCCCTTCTCAAAAGCATTAGACCACTGTCTAAGTATAGTTTTACAAAAAAAGAAAATCCAGATTATATGGACTGAACTGATAGGCATTGAAAATGCTGAAAAACTTCATAGAAATAATGCCATTAAAAGATTGGAATGATAAATTATCAGAAACTCTAATCTACTGAAACAATAATGGTGGGCTCTCCGGATTTTTGTATTGAAAGAATCCAATTATTTTGTTTTAGAGGATGCATACAGAGCAGCACTTTCTGCTGCTAGATGAGCATCTTTGGGGTTTTATGTCAACCTCAATTGCAGAGGAAAAATCCACAGTCTATCTCCTTTTGGTCCATTTTATTAATCTCCTTGCTTACCTTTTTAATAATTGTTGGTTTTGAAGGATTTGGGGATTTTGAAGATATCCAAAAGCTTATCAGAGATAGCAAGCTCTGGAAAGAACTCACCGGTAAAGTTTGTTGCATTACTTTCTCTTCTTCGATCAGTTATCGAAAGGAAAATTTTACCTTAGCGAAGGTGTGGTGATTATAAGAATTGTAAAAGTTATACATGATCACAAAATGGATTTCATCGGAGGTTTTCTTATTTACTGTGTCAAACTCTTTTTTATTTATAAATATCTATCTTTCCCTTTGTTACTATTACTTTGTTGACATCATGTAGCAACGCCAAACAAAAGCCAAACCCAAAAAGAGCCTTGATGGATTGGAGTTAAGGCGCTCTTCACGAGCAAGAAATCCTGTCTCTTCGTATTCAGAGGTAAGCATGAATATCACTCAAATTCTCCTAGGAAGAAAAATCAAGATGAAAAGGGGGTAATAATGAATAGTAGAAAACAGAGCATTAGGCACTCTGTGTTTTATTGATTGCATGGTTTGACCTGGGTTTGGTAGTCAGTTAACTGTCATGACATGGCATATTAATACGCCTTTCCTGATATTTCAATCCTCGAAGCTAAATCAAGCGCTCGGATTGCTTCGTTGGATGGATTTATAATATGAATCTAGTACTAGTGTTGCAAGTATTTGGCCTTGCGTCTATTCGGGGGTGGGTATAATGAGAGATTTCGTTGGTGTCTATATCTGTTCTTTCTGATTCCAAGGTCTACAACAGATACAGGGTCGTGGTCCTAGCGTTTCTCTTTTATTTTTCAGCATAAGAAAATGCCAATTGGTTTTAATACGTGCCCACCCCTCAAAACAATACCACACCATATATTGATCTCTTTGCTTCTGAGGTGCCATCTATGCATTTTGCTTGTACATACAATCAAAATACTGCTATGACGATATAACATTTGTCTCTTTGCACTTTCTTAGCATTAATTCTTGGTTTGGCTACTTTGCTCATGACTTGGTTCAAAACAAACCCAAGTGTTAGAGGTTTCTATTTTCCGAAATTTGTTTTACTTATATCAGGTCGGCGATGTCACTCCAAATTTGCGTAAGAGATCAAGGTCAAATTCTTGGAAGAGGTTTGGCTTCTTGCTCAATGATTTCTGTCTATTAATTTGATTTTTGGTGGTTTCTTTACACCTTGCTAAATCCAACTTAATTTCAGCTACCTCGCTAGACCTTTTGATGAAGTAAAAATGGCATCGTATGAGGAACGATTCCATGCCATTGAAAGTGCAGAAAAGATTCGAACTAATTTGCCATCTGGAAATCCATCTTTTGTTAAATCCATGGTTCGGTCTCATGTGTATAGCTGCTTTTGGCTGGTGAGTTTTTGCCATATACATAATGTATGGTTAAAGTTTATTTTTGGATGGTACATGTGAGACTACTTTTACTAAATTGTTGCTTAAATCTGATATAATCATTAGGGTCTTCCGTCAAGTTTTTGCAAGAATCATCTTCCCACTAAGGAGCTGAAGATGGTATTGGAGGATGAGAAAGGCTCAGAGTATGACGCTATCTACATTGGAAGTAGATCAGGCCTTAGTGGTGGGTGGAGAGGTTTTGCATTGGATCATAAATTGGATGACGGGGATGCTTTGGTCTTTGAATTGATTGAGCCAACAAGATTCAAGGCAAGACCCTATCAAATATATTCGTTCAAAAATGATTATGCTTGCCATTTGGTTTTTGGTCGGTTACTTTTCTTGAGTTACTTGGAAGCTTTCTTGGTTTAATAGAACAGTGTATTGTCAAAAGGCAAAAACGTTATTCTCTTGAAAATAATAATGCATGGAATAAAATGATGTTGGTAACTTAACAACCATTGTAGTTGTTGCGAAACATAAGGGAGAAGAGAATATTTTCTTTATTGATGATACAAAATATATTGAGCATACACCTTAAATAAGACAAGATAGGAGAGACAAACTCTTAGAATTTTTCTCAATCAGGGATTGACTAAATCTTTCCCTTAATCCTAGGATCTGGCTTTCCTAAATTTATTCAAATATCAAATCATATTTTTCTTAATTTGCCGCAAATCTTGTCTTTCTTAATTTGCCCACACTCCCCCTCAATTTGATGCAAAGATATCTATCATGCCCAACTTGCTAACTTAAAGTTCAAATGGCTGTCTCAACAAGCCTTTAGTTAAAATATCTGCAACTTGTTGTGTGGTTGGTACAAACGGAGTGCAGATTATTCCTTCTTCAAGCTTCTCCTTTATAAAGTGTCTATCAATCTCAACATGTTTAGTCCTGTCATGTAGAACCAGATTCTGAGCAATGCTGATAGCTGCCTTGTTATCATAATACAATTTCATAAGAAAGCTCACTATTATCTTGAGATCTGCCAGCACCCTCTTTAGCCAAAGAACCTCACACACTCCTTGAGCCATTGATCTGAATTCAGCCTCAACACTATTTCTAGCAATTACACTTTGTTTCTTGCTTTTCCAAGTAACTAAATTGCCCCAAAGAAATGTGCAGTACCTCGAATTTGACATTCTATTAGTGGTCGAGCCTGCCCAGTCCGCATCTATATATACCTCAACCCCTCTCTTCTCATTTTTCTTGAAAAAGAGTCATTTTCCTAGTGTGCTTTTTAGGTACTTAAGAATTTGATACATAGCTTCAAGATGTTCTTCGTATGGGGAGTGCATAAATTGATTCACCATGCTCATGGCGAAGACAATATCAGGACGTGTATTAACTTCTATTGGAACCCCATTTTTAACTTCTCCAAGTTTAGTATTAACTTCTATCGGAGTGTCTGAAGGTTTGCATCCACTCATTCCAGTTTCTTTCAAGAAATCTAAAATATATTTTTGTTGCAAAACCACAATGCCCTTCTTTGATCTTGCCACTTCCATTACAAGAAAGTACCTTAGCTGGCCTAAGTCTTTAATCTCGAATTCCTTGGTTAGGCTCTGCTTTAGTCTGCTCATCTCTTCAATATCATCTCCAATCAAGATTATGTCATCAACATAGACAATCAGAACTGAAACCTTATCTTTAGTGGATCTTTTTGTGAAAAAAGTAGGATCAGATTGTCCTTGACTATATCATTGACTTTTGATGAACCTTGTGAATATTTCAAACCAGACTTTGGGAGATTGTTTAAGTCCATATAGAGATTTTTTTAGCTTGCATATCTTAGTTCTAAACTTCTCAGTGAAACCAGGTGGAGGCTCCATATATACTTCTTCTTCCAAGTCTCCATTCAAAAAGGCATTCTTCACATCTATCTAATTCAGTGGCCAATCAAGATTAGCTGCAACAGATAAGAGTACTTGAACTATATTTAGCTTTGCCACTGGAGAAAAGGTCTTAGAATAGTCTACTCCATTTGTCTGAGTAAAGCCTTTCAATACTAGGCGAGCCTTGTATCTCTCCAATGATCCATTTGAGTCGTACTTCAGAGTGAACATCCATTTACAACCGACAACTGTCTTTCCATCCGGCAGGTCCACTTTCTCCCAAGTAGCTTTCTTTTCCAAAGCTCTCATCTCCTCAAAAATAACTTCTTTCCACTAAGGAACATTTAGAGCCTCTTGGATACTGTTAGGAATGGATACACTCGACACTTGTGAAATAAAGGTACAATATGAAGGTGAAATATTTTTGTAAGATACAAAATTTGATAGGGGATGTTTTGTACAAGACCTAACACCCTTCTTGAGAGCAATGGGAAGATCAAGTTGACTGGAAGAATTAGAATTACCTGGAGGAACATTTTCAGGGATTTTTGGAGAATTATCATGAGTTTCATGATCCAACCTTAGATCAGATTCTTGTTGATGCTGCGGAATAGTGCCTCTCATTTTCTATGCTAGATATTCCCTTGAATATACAAGGCCTTTATATTGTTTCACACGCATCTCTGTAGTTTCAGCTTTTTCATTTTGATATAGCATCACCAAAGGTTGTTCATTTTCAATATTTAATTCATTTTTTTCCATTAATTTTGTATTTTTTGCCTCGCTTTCTTTTGGTGACTAGTTGTGAGAAATATCATTATGGACAAATTCAAACATTAAATTAGAACCATCTAAAAAACCATATTCACTAGTGTTGCTCTCCCCCTGAAGATGGGAGTTGTAGTACGAGGTTCTTTCAAAGAATGTGACATCCATAGTCACAAACATTCTTTTCAAAACTGGATCAAAGCATTTGTACCATCTCTGATTAGTGGAATAACTTACAAAAATACATTTATGTGCTTTTGGATCAAGTTTTGAATGTTTAGGATCATGGTTATGAATAAAGGCCACATTTCCAAAAATTTTTAAGGGAATGTTTGTCACTAGCCGAGAGTTTGGAAAACAACAAATGAAAACTTATATGGGTGTTTTAAAATCCAAAATTCATGTAGGCATTCTGTTAATCAAATAAGTGATTGTTAAAACGGCTTCTCCCCAAAGATACTTAGGAACCTTAGTTTGAAATCTTAGGGTTCTAACAACTTCAAGGAGATGTTTGTTTTTCCTTTCAGCCACCCCATTTTGTTGAGGTGTATTATTACACGAACTTTGGTGTATAATTTATTTTTCAGCAAAAAAATTCCCTAACACATTGTTAAAAAATTCATTTCCATTATCACTTTGAAAAATTTTAATTTGAATCTGAAATTGTGTTTAAACCATGTTATAGAAATTTTTGAACACAATTTCAACATCGGATTTCTCTTTTAAAAGGAAAACCCAAGTTACCCTAGTATGATCATCAATAAAAGTAATGAACCAACGTTTTCCAGAAAGAGTTGTTACTCTAGAAGGGCGTCAAACATCATTGTGAATCATGGTAAATGGTTTTGATTTTTTATATGGTTGAGACTGAAAAACAACACGATAATGTTTTGCTAATTCACAAGATTCACACTTGAAAATTGAATGATTTTTATTCATGAATAACTTGGGAAATAGATGTTTTAATATTGAAAGCTATGATGACCTAATCGATAATGCCATAACAAAACATCACTGTCACTAGAAAGATAGAGCTTAAACAAGTCTGTCAGTCTTGCCTTCCAAAGGTAGATCATTTATTAAAGAGGTAGAGACCACCATCTTGTTTAGCACCCCCAATCATTTTCCCCGAGGTTAAATTCTGAAAATCACAACAAGAAGACCAAAAATTAACTTGACAATTATGATCAAAGGTAAGTTTGTTGACAAATAAGAGATTGTATGATAGGTTAGGAACATGCTGAACATCTTTGAGGTTTAGAGAAGGAGAAATAGATACATTTCCTTTTCCAACAATAGTAGCAAAGGAACCATCTGCAATCTTAACCTTTTGATTCCCTGCACAGGGTGTATATGAAGAAAATAATTGTGAAGTGTTGGTCATATGATCAGTGGCACCTGAATCTAGTTTCCAGGAACCATTAGATTTGGTACAAGCAATGGTTGCAGTGAAGAAATTACCTGACTGAGCTAGTGAATAGGATGGGTTAGAGTTTCTTAACAATTGAGATTGAAACATTTTATATAAGTGCTCTATTTGTTCCTTTATGAAAGGAAGAGACTCTGAGGATGACTACTGCCTTGGATCCGAGTTGCTTACTTGAAGTGCACGAACATCTCTCATTGACTTGTTGTCACTACTTGATTTTTTCTTCTAACCCACTGGTTTCCTGTGTAGCTTCCAGCAAGTTTCCTGAGTATGCCATGGCTTTCTACAATGATCACACCAAGGTCTCTACTTTTCTCCTCGTTTATCTCCATCTAAGTTTGCACATTGGGCCACAAGAGCGAACCCTTCATTCTCTGTTTTTGTTTCACTAACATTCTTTAACATCACTTACCGCCGTGCTTTTTCTCTACGCACTTCTGAAAAACCTCTCTTATAGTAGGCAAGGGCATTCGTCCTAAAATGTCTCCGAACCTCATCAAGTTCTTTGTTCAAACCAGCCAAGAAAACAAAAACCCGGGCTCTTTCTATCTTCTTTTTGTACCGAGCACTGTCACTGGGACTTTCCCATTTTTCTTCTTCAAATAAATCCAACTCCTACCAAACAGCCATCATCTCATTATAATAGGCTATTACTTCCCGTTTACCTTGTTGCATCTTCCACATTCGGGTATTCAGTTCGAACAGTTGTGAATGATTGTCCAAATCTAAATAGGTTTCCCTAACAGCTTCCCACACATCGCAAGCCGTCGGTAGAAACATGAATGGTTTTCCAACCACTAGATCCATAGAGTTGATCAACCAAGTGGTAACCATAGACTTTTCAAAACACCACTGCCTATACTTTGGATCATCAGTGGTTGGTGGTTTCACTTTGCCATTCAAGTAGTCGAGTTTCCCTTTGTCGTCAATCACCAACCGTACAGACTGATACTACTCAAGATAATTTTTTCCATTCAGTTTGTGAATGGTAATTTGAAGGGAATTCTCAGAAAGAGAAATAGCCGCAGGCTGAATACCTCCCTTCGAAGACGTCATACCACTGGTAGCATCCGAAGATGCTGAACCTGAGCCAACCATGGCGGCCTTAAAATTCATGATCGAACCCTATGGCTCTAATACCATGTTGCGAAATATAGAGGAAGAAAATAAGAAGATTTTCTTTATTGATGATACAAAACACATTGAGCATACACCTTAAAAAAGAAAAGATAGGAGAGACAAACTCCTAGAATTTCTCTCAATCAAGGATTGACTAAATCTTTCCCTTAATCCTAGGATCTGACTTTCCTAAATTTATTCAAATCTAATCTTTCTTAATTTGCTGCAAATCCTGTCTTTCTTAATTTGCCGGCACTAGTAATACATAAAAATTTGTGGGTTATAGAAGAATTGAGTTACAAGAACAGTCCATGTCCTTGTAGAATGCTAAGATTTTCTTTATTGGAAGCTTTCCTACTGTTTCAATATTCATAAAACAATATTAAATCGATTCTCATATATGGTTGTCCATTTTATTGTCTCTGCTGTTTAATAGTTTTGTTTCAGTTATCAATAGGATTTTACTGGTTTTATTGTAGGTTTACATTGTGAAAGCCTCAAAGCAGCCGAAGCAAAAAAACACTGCAGAAATTGATAGAAAATTTAATTCTAGAGTACGCTCACCGAAGAATGCTGTGAAAGTAAATGAGAACGTCTATTCTAAGGCAAAATATTCAAGAAACTTGAAGAAAGCCGAAGAAGTAAATGAGAATGGTGCACAATCTTCTCCCCATAATTTCCAAAAGAAAGAAGTAGCAAAGAAAGTAGGATTTTTCAAGAGTGACAATGAATATGATTCTAGAAAGCTTCAGGCAGAAGATTGGTTAGAGGTTGCTGCAAGTGACAAAGATTCGAGTCCTCGGAGTCTCCAACAAGGTGGTCCTACAAGGCTTATTAGGAAGAGAGGTCCTTCGACAAAGTTATTTAGAAAAAAAGCTTTTTAGGTAGTTTACTTGTTTTGATAAAAAAGAAGAAAGAAAAGCAAAAGGGGTTTTACTGATTTTTGATACCTACTGGTTGTAAAACCTTACATATTTCTTAACATGGTTGGCAACCATAGCAACTGTCTAATTCTGATATACTACCTACAAAATAATAGGACACCTTTGGATGTGATTGCCTGACCATTTTCTTATTGTTGAATATGAGGATGTTTGCGTGGTTTGGTTCAATTTGGAGAATATATTAGATCAAACCGATAAATTATAGTCTAGAATTTTCTTACACCAAGTCAAAACCTGTCATTATAGAAATTTAAGTGGGTCAATCATTCGTTTTATCATGGTCCGGCCCAGTTTTTAATATGATTTGAGCCATTCTATTGGGCTTAACCCAATTAAAAAGCTGAATAACATATTGACACATCTAAATTAAAATCCAATGATGGAAGGAGAAAATGACTAAAATACCCATTTTCTTATGTTTATTCCTTTTTTTCCGCCAAATGGTCCCCCTCTTCGGCTCCTCCCAACATTACAATGCTAACAGTGCTCTCAAACTTCCAGAGCTACTCTGCTTGAGATGAAAAAACAAAATTAAACCCACTAGAAGTTTGCTGTGGAGGTAGCTATGGCGACAGCCCGAGCAGCCGAAGTGGTCTGATTCACTGGGTCTTCTAATTTTGTTAGAGAACATTGCGTTGCTATCGTGATTCAAAGTTCCAAATGGCTTTAAGATGATGTCTTGTGAGTATAGCAAGGCAAAGAAACAAAATACAAGGTCTTTGGTTACAATTTTAGCATTTTGAGGTGAAGTAAACATTGACTGACTGATTTAGTTGTAATTATGAAGACAAGGAAAACACTCAGAGTGCTTAAAGGATTAATGAAGTAGCAAGTTTAACATTTCAAAGAATGCAAAGATAAACCTCTTTTACATGCAAACTTTGGATTCAGTACAGACTCGAATGCGCAATCAACGTATGAAGCTTTCACAAGAAAGGAGAAAGTCTACCCTTAGTAATAACAATGGGAATCACAACATTTTCAAGATATCGCAAAGAGTAAATCAGCTTTTAAATATGTTTATCTGAATTCTATTAGACTTTATGCTAAATAATAAAAATGCTTTGAGTGTCGAATGTGCTCTTTTCTAAATTGAAAGATAGAAGTAGCATTGCCGAGAATTGGGATTGATGACCACCCACATATAACCAAGGAAATAATTGAGACCACTGATGTCCTCTTTCATCATGTTCACCTATCTCTCTCTCTCACTAGATTTTATCTCTGTAAATTTGGTGATATCCAATGGAGATCCGGTAGGAATTCATTGATCAGAGCGACAAGCAGCTGTCCTCCATCTAACTGTCTTCAACTCCACACTTGTACCCTAAGCCCAAATGTTAAAAAAAAGTGCTCCTTACTACCATTTTCTCTACCTTTTTGACTTTGTTTTATACCACTAAAACAAACACATGCACACCATTTACCCAATTTCTAATATGGGCCTTTGCATGTGAATCCCAGCATGGGCTTTTTTTATCCTTTTTCTTTTCAAGTAGAAAGAGGCGTGCTATAATGAGAACACTCGCTTGTCATGACAGCAATGAGGTGCCCTCTGAAGCTGACATCTGTAACTAAAGAAGATTGGGAATTGGGACCTAGCTTCAAATTGGCTTTACAAGGTATTCAGATTGCAAATCAATTTGGTGTGGAGAATTTGGAGACTCTAAAGTTGTTGTGAGTTGGTTAACAGATTCGAACTTTGCCATTTGGTGCAATGAGGACATCCTAAAGAAAGCTAGCTAGTTAACAAGAACATGAATGTTAGCTTAGATTGGGTGGGCATATCAGCAAATACTTTTGCTGATTATCTTGTCAAACAAGCAGTTATGAGGGAACATCTGTACTGGGCTGCTTTGTTATGTTCTTCTTCTGGTGCTTTGATATAATCTTTGCACTTTAAGTAAAGTCGCACCTTGTGCCTCTCTCTAGTTGCTTGTAAGTGCTCTCATCTTTTGTTGATAAAACTATTTGATGAAGGAAGATTTGGTCCGACCTTACAGTTATGCGACACGTGGCAAAAGCAACAGCTCGGCACAAAAGCAAGCCTAAGGCGCGAGCACCAAGGGGAGAAACCAGCGGTCCGAACTCCTTACTAGGGGCCCGAATTCACCCTTGGCCCCAAACCAGAAATTAATTCGAATTGGCCCGCCTTGCAACAGTTCGAGACATACTTCGCCGAACTGGCCCGCCTTGCGATAGTTCGGGATACACCTCGCCGAACTGGCCTGCCTTGTAACAATTCGGGATACACTTCGCTGAACTGGCCTGCCTTGTAACAGCTCGGGACACCCCTCGCCGAACTGACCAGCCCTATACATACCTCCGAACTCAAGACTCCGCCTCGCTCACCACTCCACTACATCACCTTCAGGGCACCAAAACCAAACAAACCGTACTATGCCTGACATTGAGGAAGTCCGTACCCGAGGGCGCCGCCCCTGACTGACTTGGGATCTGATGCTTGACGGCCGCACTCTAAACGGCCACCTGCCACCGTCTCCGGGCACCGCCATCTCCCGTTAGAGAGACGGTTTTGTCCCAGTAGAAATGACGACGGCCGAATTGACAGACGCAAGGGTAATCATACCCGACCTGACAAGGGCCTCAGAGCGAGTGTGCAAAGTGGTTATAAAAGGCCCCTGCCCCCAACAAACAAGGTATGTGAACTTTGCGCTATCTGGTCTACACTTTACCTTTGAGAGATTACTGACTTGAGCTTCGGAGTTATCATACCGGGTTCCCCCGGAGTTCTCTCATCTTTCCCGTTTCAGGCTCCCCGACGCTCCAGCTCAGAGGCAAATTCGTTGACAACTAAGACCGACCGGATTGCGCTCCATCACTATCTTTTATTATCTGTGAGGGGGGAGGGGGAGAGGTGTAGCGAGGAACCTAAAGGAGGCGGTGAGGAAGTTTGAGTTTGTTTCTAACCTGAAATTCAACCTTAAGAAAAGCTTTGTAGCGGGCATCAACTTGAGGAAGGGCAACAAACTCTGTTGCCGACATCTTAGAGTGCTCCATAGCTAATTGGCCCTTTACCTACCTTGGCCTTCCTTTAGGAGCAAACCCTAGAGAAATTCTCACCCCGTTTTTTTGTTCCCTTCTACATCTCAGGGAGAGCGGGAGAAGTGGCTTACAAATTAGACTTGCCGAGTACTGCCCGCCTCTACCCAGTATTTCATGTCTTGCTTCTCAAGCCTTGTCGAACAAATGCAGCCTTGGTGAAGCCACTATTACCTGAGTTTACTAATGAAGGGCAGCTGATTGTTGAGCCCAATGTCATCTCAGATATCCGCTGGATAAAGATTGGTTGCAAAGTGGTGAAGCAAGCCCTTATTCAGTGGACGAACCTGCGCACAGAAGATGCCACTTGGGAAGACTTCAGTAAGTTGCAGGAGCAGTTTCCCCATCTTGACCTTGAGGCCAAGGTCATTCTTAAGGGTGGGGAGATAATAGAACCTAAGTAGGTAATTCGCCATCGGGTCACTAGGCCCATGTAGGTCAGGAAAGCCAGGCCCATGTGTGTCGTGAGGTCCATGCAGCAGCAGGAGCGGCACATGCAGAGCATTGCAAGCCTCCCCTGCGATTCGTTTACAACCGCAGGCCACGTCTCCCTCTCTCTCTCGTAACTCTGTTTCTGGAGGAAGGAGCTCCCTCAAATAAGCTTCGTCACTTAGAGCCTATCGCTGGCTGCCAGGAAGAGAAATTATGTACCATTGGGCGGAAGAATTACTTTGATCAAATCCACTCTTGCCATCCTACCAATTTATATTTGTCAGTTTTTAGGATTCCTCAAAAGGAGGCAAAAAAGTTGAAAAAATCATGAGAGGTTTCCTTTGGGATCCGGGTGATGGATAGAAAGACCATTTGGTTAAATGGGAGGTTGTGTATGGAGGTGACTGAAGGAAAGGGATAGACTGTGGCATGAAGTCATTGCTAGCATACATGGGAGGTTAGGAAATGGTTGGGATGTAGGAGTATCTAACAGGGCTACACTGACCTCTCCGTGGAAAGCCATCCACTGCGCCTTGCTTCTTTTACTCCGGTCTATCAGGTATGATGTTTGCTTTGGGATCTCTGTTAAATTTTGGGAGGATACATGGATCGTCTCTTGTCCATTGAAAGATCTTTTTTCTTCTTTGTATTTAGTTTCCTTGTATAAAAAGAGTGTGTTTCGAATTTTATTGTTCTTCAGTACTCCCTATGAGCCTCAATTGGGATTTTGCTTTCTGCAGAGGTCTAAGAGATAGTGTAATCTCAGCTTGCTCAGATCTGTTACAAATCCTTCAAAATGTTAGTTTGGACCTTGAAAAGTCTGAAAAGCATATTTGGGCTCCCCACCCTAAGGGTTTGTTCTCTTGTGCCTCTTTGTGTTCAAGACTCTTTGCATTCCGTCGGATCATCCTTTTTTTTTTCCTTTAAAGAGTTCTGGTGTAGATCCATTCCACCTAAGTGAGAGCTTTGTGTTGGGAAGTAGTACATGGGAAGTTAAACACCTTGGATATGTTACAAAAGAGAAGGCCTAATTCTTGGCTCTCCTAACTGGTGTATCTTATGTAAATCCAATACTGAGAGTTGCTATCACTTGCTGATCACTTGCCCTTTTGTTGCAGAGATTTGGTTTTGGTTTTTCTCTTTGTTTGGGTGTAGGTGGGCTTCACCATCGGAGGTCAACATGCTTTTCGATCCTTCCATGTTTATGCTGCCAAAAGAAAGGGGGAAGGAAAATGTGAAGATGTATTAGAGCAGCCTTGGTGTGGGCTATTTGGAAAGAGAGGAATGCTAGAATGTTTTTAGAAAAAAGAGAGGAGCAAAGAAGCTGTTAGGTATTGTGTAATGGTAAGGGTGATCCATTAGATAAAGACTCTGAAATTGTTCTCCCACTTCTCCTTTGGTGATGTTTGGAGGAACTGGGAAGCAATTGCTAGAAGTTCCTCTAGAAAGGAAAGTATGGAGATGCATCGGATACCTCCAATTGAAGATTTTGTGAAACTGAACTTTGATGGGAACAGTCAAAGTAATCCAGGCCCTTCAGGTATTGGAGGGGTATTGAGAGATTAAGAAGGCCAAATTGTAGCATTATTCTCAGGCCCCGTGGGTTTGGGTGACTCTCTCAAAGCAGAGTTTCTTGCAGCAGTACAAGGAGTGCAGATTGCAAATGAGCTACAGCTAGCAAATGTGGTAATGGAAGGGGATTCAAAAGTGATTGTGAGGTGGATAAATGACCCAGACTCTATAATCTGGTGCTACAGGAATGAAATGAAGAAGTTTAATTGTCTGAATAGAATCATCAATCTCCGGATACAATGGGTGAGGAGATCAGCAAACGGGGTGGCGGATGCATTGTCTAAGCAAGGGTGAATAAGGATAATTTGTTTTGGGCTCAGTTGTAATTTTTGTTTGCTTTTATAGAGAGGTAGCATCTAGTGCCTCTCTAAGAAAATATGGTGCACTAAGAAAATAAGCTAATAGGTTTTCAGGAACAATTTTATTCCTTTAAGAATTTAGACCTGCATATTCTTTTATACATAAGTGGTGCAGCCGTTCATTCAAGCACACACCTTTCATTGAGCCTTGCACCTGAGGTTCTATGAAGCCCTTGCAATTTAGGTTTTTTTCCTGTTTTTTTTATATGCCCTTGCAATTTAGTTGTGCTCCTTCCTTTTAATACATGTCATATCTTTCAGTGACCCAAACCATATAGATCGTGGGTTCCCTTTACTCTCTATTGTCAAATCTTTCATTATCTCTATTATCCAATTGTTTTGTTTCTGGGTTGGAGTTGGATGTTACATTTAGGTGTGACTTGCATTTCCAAGAGTCTTGATACTATATGTTCCGTTTTTAAAGAGTAAACAGAAAAATTCATTAAAATAAAAGGTGAATACAATCAGCTGCAGGTGTTGAGCCAACACCTGGAGCAACACTGCCCAATTACAGCAGATCAAAAGAAAGAATAAATAAAGAGAGAAACACACACTCCAAAGATCTCCAGAAAAACAAACTCCTAATCCGAAACCCCGACCCTGCAGAAGAAACCCAATGCGAGCTCCCCACCTTTAATCTTCTACTTCAAAGGCTTCTTCTTGACCATCTCCTTCGTCATTCCATGCCTTTCCTTCTTCCCCTATTATGAATTTCTTTAGCCTGTCCTCCTTACACGTTTTGAAAGCTTCAAATACATGTGTAGCAAACTTCTCACCTCCTCAAAATAACAAACCGGAACTCTTGCCAACTTAGACATCTCTAACAGCTAAACTCTCGATCTCCACAGGACCTCCCTTTTCTCCCTTGGTGACTGGCATACTCATTAAATTTCATTTCTTCCAGACCTCCACCCTCTTCAGTACCCTCTGACCTAACGATTAGCCCTACCCTTTTCTCAGGAATCCCAACTGAATGAGACACCCCCCATCCATCATCCCTTGAAACTTGGAGCCCCTTCTCTCGACTGTCCTTGATTGGAAGTTGGAACCTTGAATTTCGTTCTCATTTGTCCTTTTCCTTCCCTTTTCTTGTAGAATTCTTTGAATTTTTTGTTGGACCAGCCCCAACCAGACCCCCGTTCAATCTTGAATTTGTTACATGCGCTATTTGGAAATTATTTGCAGCTCAGGCTTTATTCGGCACTTCCAGCTCACCCATGAAGCTATCTAAAATTACACTCCTTTACCCAAACTGCCAACAACCACTTCAGCTTTTGAAAAGAGGTTTCTTGTACAAAAGGGCAACTTTTTGTCCTGAATACGATGCAGAATTCTGAATTCCAGCTCCCCTTACAACTTGCCCTCTCCCCCTATAAACCACATCCTGCTCGTGCATTTGGCATTAATTCACGGTCATAATGTTTTTATAAAATTCTGATATGGGACTAAAAGATAATGTTTTTATAAAATAACTAAAATAAAATAACTTTTTTAAGAAAATATAAAAGGCAATGACATTGTTCATCGTCTTCCTTCGCCCTCTCCTTCTCTCTTCTCTCTCTTGCTTTTCTTACTGAGATTGAAACTCTGGTGTAACTGTAACATCTGTAATTATTAAGGAAGAAGACCAAGAAAAATGGAATTGACGGGTCTTTATAGCATTGCAGGAATGATTCTCATGGAAGCCGGTGGTTGGGTATTTGAAGAGGCATCATCGGCCTGGAACTTGGAAGAAATGCCTTGGAGGGTCGAGAATCTACTATCTACCATCAAAGCTGCAATTCTGAATGCAGAAACAACAAGTCCAACAGACCCTGAGGTCATAGATTGGCTGGCCAAGCTTAAAAAACAATTGAAGCGTCAAGTTAGCATCAGAACAAAGGTACGCAATAATCTCGCGAGAATAAAGGTACACAGACTCTTCCCCATATCCAAAAGAAAGGTGCGGGACTCAGTTTCACGTTTAATTCCATATAACATTAAGGTGGTTCATAGGATCAAGAAAATTGAGAAGAGGTTTGCTAAGATTGCAAACAACAGAAGAAATTTCAGTTTCTCTAATTTCCAGCAGAATTTTAATAATAACAGGAGAAAAAGAGAAAAAGAGAGGACACTCACTCCTACAATAAAATTGTTGAAGATGCCACGACCCAAGAGGTCACCCAGGATCACGGAGAAAGGCTTCCCTTTTGGGTATTTTTCAAACCTCGTCTTCAGCATATACTCGACGTTATCCGGATTGGCTGTAATAGTGTTTCCAAGCAAATGAACATGGATGGTTTTGCTTAGAGGACTTCTTGAGGAGATGGGTATACCAGTCGCAGAGATTGTCGAATTCAACCGACCAGCTCGCAATGAAATAACTACGACAGACGTCACAGTTACACAAGAGCTTCAGTCTCATTAAGAAGAGCAAGAGAGAGAAGAGAGAAGGAGAGGGCGAAGGAGAAGAAGAGGAAGGCTCGCAATGAACAATGTCTTGCCCTTTCTTGATATTTTTCAGAAAAAAGTTAATTATTTTTGTTATTTTATTAAAAATTTTATCTTTTATTGATATTCAGGGAAAAAATTGCCGTTTTCTGCCAGAAACCCTTTCAATCGGCTTCAGTCCAGGCACAGTCAGTCAAGGCATCGCTCGCGTAGCGTAAGAGCGTGCCACGCGTCCTAAAAACGTGTACATGCTTGAAACGTGCGACCTCGACAAGCATATGAGCAGCAATCTCGACATCGCATCGTCCCCTTCAACATCACTCTCGTCGGAGCCTCCGCCGAGAGTGCTGGCGACGTCCCCTTCATTAAAGTCCCCTTCCGACGTCTTGCTTCAACATGCGACGCAGTTTCAACGGTTGCTGAGAACTGTGTCGAAAGCGTCGGAGCAGCAACGGTTGCTGAGAACTGCATCTTCATCGTCCCCTTCCGACGGTTGCTTCAACCGCCGGGCTTTTGACATCGCATATGAGCAGCAACCGGCATCCTCATTGTCCCCTTCCGACACAGTTCTCAGCAACCTCGACAAGCATATGAGCGTCCCCTTGCCTCAATTGATTTGTTTAAGTCTCAGAGCCTCCGCCGATTCCCCTGAAATTCTCTCATTGGATCTCAAAAGTTCTTCCTTCTCACGCAACGCTTCCTCCCTCTGCCTCTCACTCTCATCGCGCTTCTTGATTGCCTCATGCGCGAGCACCTTCAAGCGATTGAACGAGGTATGAAGCTCGGATTTGCATTCTCCGCAGCTTCTCTACCCTTCCGCTCGCGCCCAAGCTCCGAAAGGATTTTCCTAAATCTCTCCACGATCTGTGTGGTAGAGCTGCAATCCGGCATAATTGCTGCAGGAGAAGAAAGTCTAGCTCTTTGATCTCTGCTCAATATCCTCTTTAAAGATAGAATCCGACTTCCCGGTGACTTGAACCCCTGGCCTGTTGGCGATCCCAAGCCTACCTCCTCATCCACACCTCTGAATCCTTCGTTTTTCCTTCTAGGCACCTCAATTGAAACACCCGCCAGCTCCAATGGCTTCCTTCGGGACCCTAAAGACGTTGATTCCACCGGTGCTGAAGGAGGAAGAGGAAGAGGAGAAGAAGAAGAAGACATGCAGGTGCGACTTGTTTCATTTTCATAGTGGTGACACCCTGGGTAAAGTCTAGTTATCGACTCGACTTCTGTCTCGGGAGGTTCGCTCACAGGGATAACGACCTCAACCGGAGTTTCAGTCGCAGGGGCGGGAATATCGGGTTGGACAGGTGCTCGGCAAAGTGGGCAAGTAGAGTGAGAGTGGAACCACATATCTATGCAATCGATATGGAAGCTGTGCTTGCATCTTGGGAGGAGACGACCCTTCTCGTTCTCCTCGAACTAAGATAGGCACACAGCGCATTCCAGTACATCCTTGTGTGTGTCGGAGGAATAGACGAAGATGGGGAGAGCTTTCAGAACCAATGCGTCAAGACCCCGAGAAACGGTGTAAGCGGAAGCTACGGAGTCGGAGGTGATGAAGACTATGTGGGTCCGGTGTCGGCTGCAGCGGATGTTGTGCCGCCTATGGGACCTTGTGAACCAACGGGCATAGATGTGGAGGCAGAGGATCAACAGTACATTAAGATTTAAGGATGAAGCAAGAAAAGGTATGCGAGTCGGTCGCAGGTTGCTCTGGTCACTAGCCGGTTGAAAGGTCCCTGACGCTGGACGGGAGTGAGAGGGAGAGGGAGGATGGGGACTGCAGAGGAGAGAGATGTTGCGGACCGGTCCATGAATGCGAGTTCGAGAACCAGCGTGCAGCGTGGGTTCGATTCAATATGAGCGAGAGGGTGGTGAGAGGGAAGCACCTCGCACGTTTTTATGACGCATACGTTATAAGGACGCGTGGCGCGTATTCATGCTGCGTGAATGATGCGCACATCAACTCTGCCTGGACTGAAGCCGAACTCCCTGCTGCGCTACTTTCATCCACTTTACCAACATTCTCCTGGTCGCAAACAAACTCCAGCTTCAACCCTTTCAGCTGCCCCCTACCTCCTCCTTTTAACACACTCCCTTCCCATCTTCTTTTCTTTCTCTTTCCACTCTTCAATCCTTGCAGCAACGAAAGAGCCGAAACCCTGCAACCATCCTTCAATGCTGTGTCTTGAAGCTTGACCCAAAAAGAATTAAAACTTGAGCTCAGAACAAACCCACCTGTTGATATCGCAACACAGCCTCCAAACTCCCCTCGTTATGAGTGCTGAATGTTAGATTTGTATATCGGCTATCCCTTCCAAGACCCCACATTGGGTAATGGCCTTTTTACTAACAAAATACTATGTTTTGAAAATTTCTAAAGTTTCTAAAGTGAATTTTGTTGAAACTGTTGCATTTAGGGTCAGTTTAGTTCGTTTTTTCATGTGGTCTTTAGGTTGTTTATAAGTTAGGAATACAAATTATTGGTCTATTTTTGTTTGGTTCATGGAAAATCTACTCTAAAAAAATAGAATGCCGAAAAGATGCAAAAAAACCTATTTTGGCTGATTTTGGAAAGCCCCAAATAAAGTTTCTTACATCTTTCGTGTTTTATCCCAAAAAAACACGTCAAACAGGCTCTTAATCATTGGGTTTTCTTATTAATTTGGGGCAGGGATGTTTTTGTAATTTTAGGGTTTTTATTGGCTGCCGACCTAAACGGAACACCTGTATAAAAACATTATTAACTGCTTTAAAAGGAGAAAAAGAAGGTTATTTTATTACTTCAAGCTTAAGAAAGTTGTTTTTTCTTTCTTTACTCTATTTTCATTCTTTCTCAATCAATCTGGGTGTTTATCGTATTTTCATTCTCTCAGGCATGGGAGTTGACTATTAGGTAGTTGACTGAAGCAATCACTGCGACCAATCTTCAGCCGCCAAGTACTGCCCCAACGCAAGAAGAAACTAGCGGTATCACTGCTGCACCAGCAAGGAGAGAGGATATAGGGAATTAGTTTCAGCCACAAGTGGTGGTCCAGCCCCAAGAACAACGGCGTTTACAAGCCCTAGCAACAGCCTTTGATTTTAGTGATGAAGAGGAAGATTTTGAAGATGAAAATCAGGTATGGGAAGGCCAATTGATGCTAGATATCACCCAGAATAAGAAATGATGGTGAGAGGGATTCCAAAATGAAGATTGAGTTGGTGACTTTCAATGGACAGTTGCATATTGAAGATTTCCTAGACCGGGTTTGTGAGGTGGAGACATTCTTTGATTTTGCAGAGACAGCAGGAAGTAAGAAGATGAAATTGGTCTCTTATAAGCTGAAAAGGTGGTGCTGCTGCTTGGCGGAGTCAAGTTTAGTTGGAGAGAGTTAGAGCTGGAAAGCAACTTATTAAGACATTGCCAAATAAAGCAGTTGTTTCGGGTTCAATTCCTTCCACATGATTATGACTAATACTTGTTCCAGTAGTACCAGCATTGTGTGCAAGGTACACATGGGGTTTGGAAGTATGCAGCTGAATTTTGCAGGCTTTCAGTCTGTAATGAGTTGGCTGAAACTCCATCACAAAAGGCTGTTCGACTTCTTGAGGGTCTCAAAAACAAGCATACATGAAAGAGTTGCAGCCAAAGATGTGTGGGATTTGAATGATATAAAGGCTGAAAGACATCTTGAACAATGCCCAATTAGACACCAAACTTTGGGAAGAGACTACTCTGGGTTAGACATCTATGGCTGAGACTACTGTTGAGGACAAAGAGGTTGCAAGGGAATACGAGCACTCACCCTTGAATGCTTCTAAGGCTGGAATGGCCATTGTTCCATTCCATAACACTTTCCAACTAAGAGCCAGCCTAGATGGCAACCAATTCAGCTATGAACAGTACAAAGTCAACCTGTCCAACAAGGTAATCAGCCTAGAAACAACAATCCCTATGCCTATCATTGAGGAATAAATGCTATAGGTGTGGGGGAAGTGGTCACACTTCTAGCTCTTGCCCACAACCATGAATGGGAGGAGTAATTATGATTGAACAGGCTGAAGACAACACGGATTTTTATTTTTTTTTATGAATAAGTGAAACTGATTCATTATACAAAGAAATTGATTCCTTCCATAGTTAGAACAAATGATTACAAAACAGCCCCAAACAATTGATTCCTTCCCACCCCCTGTTTAGCCATTGTTGATAATGAATAGGTTTTAGGAGATGATGTTCATTTGGTTTTTTCCAAAAGAAAAGAGATCTTTTGGTCTGGTCAAGTGTATTCTTCATGTAGCCAAGCAAGCCATACTTGATACAGAAAAGAAGAAAATCTTCAAGACATGGTGTAGAATAATAGATATGGTGTGTGACCAAATCGTTGATCATAGAGCAGAAGTAAATGCCTTTCCAAATCAATTGTAGAGCATTGGGCCTGCCAACCAGACCTAGCACCGATCCTTTCGTTGCTAGTTGGATGAAGAAGACTAGGTAGATCTATGCTATTGCCAACAGTGCAAGGTGGCCTGCTGTTGCCAAGGATTCATGGAGGAATCTAAGGAGACTAGGTAGATCTATGCTATTGTTGCCGAGGGTGAAGATCCCCCACCTATTGGTGTGCCCAATGTCATGAAACCCTTATTTGAAGAGTGAGTCCCAAGGAGCATGAGATACTCCAAGGGTAAGTGGATGAACTTCTAAGGAAAGGAATGGTGCAAATCAATACTAGCCTATGTGCTGTTCCAGCCTTACACCTCATTGTTTTGCCTTACAGCCTAAACAATGGATTTAGCTCTTGCATAAGCAGAGTTTAGGTGCACTCCTAGACATACTTCAGACTTGGTGCCGCTTCAAAAATTGTTGGGATATAGTGTTGCAGCGGAGCACTTTGCTGACAAGATCATATCTATTTATGAAGAAATATAGAAGCACCTAGAAGAGGCCAATGCCAAGTATAAGGAAGCAGCTGACCAGGATAGGCGACCAAAAATTTTCCAAGAAGGGGATGAAGTAATGGTATTTTTTTAAGGACCAGTTGCCCACAGGGCAATACAAGAAGTTGCAATCAAAGAAGATTGAACCCTACAAGATTGTGAAGAAGATTAATGCCAATGCCTATGTCATAGACCTTCCTACTTCCATGAATATATCTAGAACTTTCGATGCTGTTGATATCTTTGAGTAGCATCCACCCATCTCCAAATAAGACTCGTAAGCGAATCTTCTTCAAGTGGAGGACTGTTGTAGAGGCTACTGCACACATGACAAATCTAAAAGGAACAAGAAAGTGAATCAGTCTTGTGTCTAATTTTGTTTTGATGATTTCTTGGTTGTTTCTTAGTCAGTTAATGATATCTAGTGGATTCTTACTGTTAGGAAGAGTCTTATTATTTTGGGACATGGGTGTTTTTTGTAATTTAAGGTTTTTATTGGCTGCAGACCTAAACAGAATGCCTATATACGAACATTATTAGCTGCCGTTAAGAGGAGAAAAAGAAGGATATTCTGTTACTTCAAGCTTAAGAATGTTTTTTTTTTTTTTCCTTCACTATATTTTCTCTGTTTCTCTTGAATTTCCCAATCAGTTTGGGTATTTTTACTGTAAAAATCACTAGAACAGATCTGCTAGACTTGTTTTCCTGCATTATGAGTTCAACCCAAGATCCATGTTCTAAGCATTAACTGTCTGATGTGGACACTTCATCCAGTTGGGAAATTGAAGATTGTAGTATCTTTAAAGATTAATTTAACTTTGGGTAGGATTTTTATAAGATCTTTAGTATATTTAGGACTTAGGAGAAGGACTTCCATTGGAGTCCAGAAATTTCAATAACCAATCTTGCATCAAATCAGATTATTTTAGATTCAGATGATCTGTTTACATAATTGGATCAGATACAGATTTTGTAAGCTGATCACATCCGGTCCGACTAAGATCAGATTCCATTAAAGTTTAGAGTATACATTATTATATAATTGCATGAATAGACATGCATATGAATAATATATTTTATTATATAAAGTCTTTAATTAATGATTTCAGTATATATTTTAGTCTTATATGCACAAGTTAAAATCAGCGACTTTTTTTTTACACTTTTAAACTCATACTTTATTTTAGAAATAATCACAAGTGGACTCTGACGAAATCTAAAGATTCTGAACCTTATCTAAAATCTGATGGGATCTGAATCTAATCCTAGCTGATTGGATTTTGGTTCAGTTTCGGCTTGAGATTTTAAATAACAGGATTGAATTCTGATTTAAATTTTAAATAATCCAACCCAATCCTTGGGGTACTTGGGTTTTGCTTAGAAGATTTCTATTATAATTGGGAATGAATTGTTATTACCCAATGATATTCCTTAATCTTGAATATTCGGGGGCCCAGGGCCTTAGAAGGGGTAGACAAGTTACTTAACCTATGGCTTTTTTCCCCCTTCTTGTGTGCACAAATTGGCCTCTCCCATACATTAACTTGGGTTCTCATGCTTGGCATCCCAATTATGGTCCCTTTATAACTACCCCCAATTTTGTGCTTTTTTTTCCAGTGCCTAGATGCAACAACCTATGAACCAACAAATTGAGTGTTGACATGCTCAAGCCATCAAGCAGTAGTGCATCCATTATGTTTTGGCTGGGGAACTGATCGAATAAGTGTTTGTTTCACTGGGTGTGCCAATTTGGTGACAGGAAACTTTATTTATATGAAAGCGTACAAAACAATTTATAAATTAGTGATGCCAACCATCCCTTTCCTCCAGAGGAGGCTAAAGCTCCCAAGCAAGCACCTCCCTTGAGAGGGTTGGACGCGGGAGAGGAGGTAGAGTTTCAAGAGGTCGCTTTGTGGGCATGCTCCCCAATTTAGAAGCCCTTTTTCTTTCCCAAACCCTTTAGAAACCTTCACATCATTCCTAGAGATTTAAAATTTTTCAAAATCCACCAAAACATTCACAAATTTGCAAGATCCAATAAGTTTTTCAAGATAGTTAAAAATGAGTGAAAATAGTATGTTTTTTTTTTTTTGTTTTTTTTACAATCTCACCAAATGCTTGTGTTTTTTTTTTTTTAGTTTGGATGCTTAGAAACATCTTTGTGTATGTTAGTATGCTATTCTTGTGCAAAAAATCCCACTTATTTTGCTCCTATAAGTATATCTTTGTGAATATTTGAAAAATATCCCAGAATATTAAAAAAATATGAAAGAAATGAAAATTTTAGGTTTTCTTGTGATCTACCTCTAAAAATTGATTATGTTATAGATCTATAGACGACCTACCATGTCCATAGATCAATTGAAATTTCTTTTAAATAGTTGATTTTTTTTTTATTTTTTATTTTTGGAATAATATATAATATATAGATAATTTCTTCAATTTTATGTGATCTAACCCTATAGGTTGAGTATTTTGTAGAGCTAATGCTGACATCAATATATTGAAATATCATGTGAAAAAAAAAATTAATTTGTTTTTTTTTATTTTTAGTTTAGAAATATTTATTTATTTCTCTAATTTTTTCTATGATTTAAATTCTAATAATAAATATTTACAGTAAATATATGGAAGATCTATCATGTCCATAAACCCATTCAATTTTTCTTTTACATGTTTACTTTTTAAATTTTAGTTTAACTTTTAGAATAAAACATGCAAAATAATTATTTGAATAAAAATAAATAATTATTTAGTTTTTAGAATGAAACATGCAAAATAAGTATTTCATCTATGATTTCCATAAATTCATTAATTTTTTGTTAAATATTTTTTTTTATTTTAATTTATTTTTTATAACAAAACATACAAAATAATTATTTAAATAAAAATAAATAATTATTTAGTTTTTAGAATAAAATTGCAAAATAATTATTAATTTTAGAATAAAAATAATAAATGTCCATGCAGCCATTGAAAAAAATATTTGTTTAATTTTTAGAATAAAACATGCAAAATAATTATTTGAATAAATATAAATAATTATTTAAAAATATATAGAAAAATGTTTGGTTCAATAATTACAAATTTTACATAATTATTTGATTCAATAATTGTTAATTGTTTAATTGGATTAGATAAGAGTTGGCAAAATGTTTAAAACAATTAAAAAGAAATTTTAGTAATATTTAAAAATGTTTAAAAATACAAAATAAAAGGCAATGATATATTTCACATGATAATCTATAATTTGAATGTGAATATAATTGTGGCCTAAAAAATATGATAATCCATGTGTTTTCATATGTATCTTAATTTTTCATCTTATTCATGCGTATCAAAGGTGTATCCCGATACTTCTCTTAAATTTACCTTTTCGATACGCATAGTGCTTCCGATACTTTGAACCATGGGTGCAAGTTGGGTTTATGGTCAACATGGGCCTGAACATAAAATTTGGGCTTAAGTCCCCAGCCCGGACCAAGCCTGAGGTCAAGCCTGATCTTCCCAACTCAAGCCTAACCTGCTCTGTAATTTGATGCACTCAGGTTGAGCTCGGGCTCAGGTTAGTCAATGAACCTAGAGTTATAAAATAGGTCATGCTGGGATGACACGACACGGCTTGCGTGTAGCCTGTGCAAAGTGTGGGTTGTTCTGTGCCGACCTACAGACTTTGCCTCCCTCCCCTGTAATATGTTGAGGGTCAATCCAGCATGGCCCATGGCCCGAGGACGTACGGGCCCATGCTATGCAACAGGTTGGGTTGTCCCATGGGTCGAGCCTTTGGTCAAGCCAGACCATGGACCGGGCCAAAGCTATGGAAGGTTTATTTAAAAAAAAATCTTAAATTTTTTTCTTTATATGAATTTTGATGTATACAGGTGTTTATATATACAATAATGAAATAAAATAGTATAGTAAAATTGAAAATGATTGTTTATTTTATTAATATATTATATACTATATATTATAATATATATTGATTGTGCTAGGCCGGGTCGTGCCAACATGCAAGCTACGAGCGACACGGCTTGTTCAGTCATGCCATGACGTGTTGATGCATGGACCTGAAACTCCAGGCCTGGCACGACCTACATGATCATGTCGTGCCCAACACAGTTCACATTTTGTCGTGTTGTGTCGTGCCATGCCGCCCGCTTGCTTTACAACTCTAAATGAACCCACCCTAAGCCTAGCTTGAAAAATTAATAAAAAACCCAACTTCTTGAGCCCGTGCCTGGCCGATGTAAAATTTTGGGCTGGGGCAATTCAAGCTTAGGTTGGGCCTGCCCAAGTTGCACCCCTAATCTCAGGCATTGGGAACATCTCTCGTATTTGTAATGGGGAGGTGTGTTCCAATTACACGGTTGGGATGGGTTGTAGGGAGCGTGTGTGGGGTGTTGATATGCATTCAATTGGATGTGTTGTGGTAGGGGTAATGTTTTCAAAATCAGATTGGATCAGGCGATCATACTAGAAAATTTAAGAATCAATCACTTGACTTGTTTCGTTTCACCCTAAAACAGCTTTTTGGCAAAAAAACCATTGATTTGGTCAACGAACCACTTACCCGGGCGATTGAATTGCCAACCCAGACAACGGTTTTTGGTCATTTTTTTGTTAGAACAAGCCATCTATTCAGATCGGACGGTCGGATAATTTGACCTATGAACCGCTCCCAAAATGGTTCCTTCTTTGGTCTAGTTTTAAAAAACTTGGGTAGGGGTGTTAATGGATTGGTTTTGGATAATCCAAACCAAAATCAATTTGGATGGATTAGACGAACCAATAAGATATATTAAATTGGACCAGACTAGTCCAAACTTAATGGTCCAAAATATTCATTGGATTGGATTGGACCTAGGGATGGCAATTTTCCCTATTTCCCCGATCCTATGTGACCCCGCCCCGAATGGGGGGATGGGGATGATTTTCCCCTATGGGGACAGGGATGGAAAAGTTTTCATCTCCATGGGGACCCTAATCCCTGCTCTGTGGCATCTCCGCTAATATATATGTATATATTGTACACATACATCTCTCTGTATATATATGTACACATATGTCTATGTATTGATATTTTTAAATATATGGCTGAATATGTTTGAATCTTTTTTAATAGGATTATAAATTTTAATTATTTTATTTTTAATTTTTTAAAATAAATAAAAACAAAATGATTGATATTATAAAAAGTCACGAGTGGGGATCCCCATGGGGATGGGGATGTGATAACCTTGCCCCCATTGGAGGAGACAGGGATGGGGATGGGGATTTTTATGGGTATAGAGAATTTATATTGCATTGAAACCAAACCCGATTCATCCATAATAAATTCATATTGAATTGGGTTAGATTGAAACGAAATGTAGCCCAATTGACACTCCTGTGCAGCGCTGATGTGAACTCACTCTGATTCGTATTGGAAAAGGTTTAAGATGATGAAGAGTGGCAAGGTTTTTTTGGGATTCTTAGTAAATAACCAAAAAAAAAAACAAATCCAAAAGCTCTTTAATCAGTTCGGGTTCGAATTAGAATTTGGGCAAATGGATCCCGTTTGAAAAATTCCAGCCGTGACCATGGTGGTCAGAGCCGACGTAGTACCTTTTGTAAATAGTTTAGGGTCATTTAGTAAAGCACCCTATGGTTTAATGGATTCAGTAAAACTTACCCTAAAATTTGTGTTTTATGGTCGGGTTGCCTAAAATTGAAATCGACATTGGCCCTGTGTTAACCAAAACCGACCTAATCGGTTTGAGTCAGGTTGGGTCGGTTTGGATCTGTTTCAGCTCTAAGTTCAATCATTCTTGAGAGTCAAATTGTATTAGAAATTGTGCTTGAGTTGAGGGGCTAAGAGGGGCGGACCAAGTTAGAATAGAAGTTATCAAGAAAATAGAATGTCAAACTGTATTAGAGAAAGAAGATTGAAATTTGTATATTTCAAGAAACATTCTAATCTAAGTAAAAAATGACACTTAATTATATTTGTAATTGGTTGCCTATTTAGTGTAAAAGACCATAGAAACTAGGATCCTTTGATTCTTTTTTTTAAACTTTTCCAAAAAAAATCATTGTCTAGTTTTCTTATAATACTTGCCATTAGTGTCATTCCTAACTACAAGACTAGAAATTAAGTTAGGTTGTAACTAGGATAGAGACAACTTAGTTAAGTAGGAACTAAGTAGGTTGTAACTACTAACTAGGAACTAACTACTAACTACTAAGTTGGTTTGGTTCGGGGCGGTTTCGGTTTTCACACATGAAAACCAAAACTGACCCGAAGCATCGGTTTATAATTTTTTACAACCTGAAACCGACTGGTATTGAAGAAAAATCGACCGACTCGGGTTGGGTCGGTCCGGGTTGGTCGGTTTGATCGGGTTGGGTCTTCTTATGAACAACCCTATTTGCAATTGATTTCTTAATCAGCCTAATTGAAGTGAAAAATGACATTTTTTACTTTAATGTCTATTGGAACTAAACTTGTTTACGAGTCGGGCTTTGGTTTAACTTTACACCATCTCAGTTCTAAGGCTCGCTTCTGATTGGACCCATTAGTATTTTGGCAAAAACCAAATTCAAGCCTAGCTCATAAATAGGTTTAGTTGGTATCAATTTAATCTTAAGAAAATATTAATGAAAATGTCATTCTTGTCCTTTCTAAAATATAGGCAATAAATCTTTTTGATCAATTTTAGGGAAAATTCCCAATTAGTACCCTATATTTTGCCTAGTGCCATTTTGACAAGACACAAATGCTGTTCAAGTGTCGTCTTTTTTTCTTTTTTATCAACCATCCAGACATTGACAAAAAATGAATAATCACAAATTCTTGTCTCTTCTATTCAAGAAATCTATTTGAAGAAGGAAGACATATTGTTGCAAACTAATAACATGCACTATTTTCTCTCATTTTACATTGTATTGAAACCAAGCACTGACTGTGTGATAAATTTGAAAATCAAATATTGGTTTATTTTAAAAGCTTGATTAGCAGAAAGGGCCCGTGCTGAGCACTGGAAAATGGGAAGGGGCAAGGAAATAATTTTGAATAATTCTTTATTGAATAATTGGGAGATTAAAAATAAAGGAAAATTTTGATATAATTTTCAATTTAAAATTGAACTTCAGCAATTTACACTAATTCTGTGCTACCTCATTCTTTGGGATAAATAACTCAATTTATTCGTACATGTTAAAGAATGGATACAAGATAGAGCCCTTTAAAGTTTAAAATACCAATATAGTTGGAGATGGCTCAATAATAATACCATGCAACATTTTTTTTACAATTAAAAAAACAAAAAGCGTAGATGGTTATAAATTATCGGCTAATTGTGGAGGATGACAAAACTTGTTGGTCTAATATGGTTTCAAGGGTCAACTAGAGCTACCTGAAGATGAACCCAATAAACAACTTAACAAATATGCAATATCCATTTTAACTAGAGATGTAAAATAGGCCATGCCATGCCAGACCGTAGGTCGTGTCTCCCTTTTCTGGGATATTTTGGGGGTTGGTCCGACATGGCCGATGGCCCGAGCTTGTGCGGGCCCATGATGTGCCATGGGCTGGGCTGGTCCATGAGTCGAGCCTTGAACCAGGTCAGGTCGTCGGCTGGGCCAAAGCCATGAAAGGTTTATTTAAAAAAATTGAAAAAATAAGCTTAAAATTTTTATTTTATATGAATTTTGGTGTATACGATTGTTTGTATATACAATAATTAAATAAAATAGTATCATAAAATTGAAAACAATTATTTATTTTATTAATATATTATATACTATATATAATATATCATATAGTATATATATTATATGAAAGTTGAACCACTGTAGTCGAAGTAGCAGAAAAGAGAAGAAGAAGAAAAGATGCTAGAAATGTCGAACTGTCCTATTAGTCGACCATGCCTTTATTTATATATAAGTGAAGTACAAAGTACAAGAATTTACTGGGATACCCCTAATTAGTGATGGTACACCCAAAAGACTTAAGACATAAACAAGATTAGGCCCATTAACAAAGGCCCAGTTACAAGATAAGTTTAACATAAGAATGGGCTAATAGGAATTCTTATAAGCCGAACACATTCAAGCCTTCTAACATATCATTCTAACACTCCCCCTCAAACTAAACGTGGATATCAATCATGTTTAGCTTGCCAAGTATGCCCTTGAACTTTATAGTTACCAACCCTTTTATTAATACATCTGCAATCTGCATTTCTGATGGAGTATAAGGCACATAGAGTTCCCCTGAAACAATTCTCTCTCTTACAAAGTGTCGATCAATTTCAATATGTTTTGTCCTATCATGTTGTAATGGATTATTGGGAATGTTGATAATAGCTTTATTATCACAATACAACTTGAGAGGACCTTCAATCTTGATACCAAGCTCATTAAGGAGAGTTCTGAGCCATAAGAGTTCAGCAACCTCGTGTGCCATAGTTCTGAGCCATAAGAGTTCACAATACAATTTCAAAATATTTAACTACATTGTCTGAATGGAATTGTTTAATCTTCTTATCAAATTGTGTTTCAACCATCTTGCAAAACATCATAGTTATCCGTGGAACTTCTTCACGTCCTTTTAATAGATAAATCCAAGTGCACCGAGAATAATGGTCAATAAAACTGATAAAATAACAGAAGCCATCAATGGAGACAATGGGTGAAGGACCCCAAACATCAGAATGGACCAAATCAAAAGGGGCTTGAATTTCATTACTAGAAATTGGATACATTGATCTACATTGTTTTGACATTTGACACACATCATAAACTAAACTTTGACTCGGAATGCCCTTACATAAATCGAGAAACAACATTACTAAAGAAGAAAAAGACAAATGACCTAACCTAGCATGCCACAAGTGCAGCCTAGCTCTTGACTCCACACTTTTTGGACTAGTAGTTGCAGAAGCTTGCAGTGCTGAACTGACATCTGCATCAAAATAGTGGAGGCCCTCATACTCATAACCACTCTCAATCGTTCTCATCGTCAATCTGTTCTAGAAAACACAATGAGAGGGAAAAAAATTATACTACAGTTCAAATTTCTTGTAAGATTTGAAACAGACAACAAATTTGATGTAAGACTGATTTAAGAGTGAGATCATTGCTTAGGTCAACCACTCCCTTTCTCGAGATGGTGGAGAGGGACCCATCAGCTACTCTCATCTTATCCTGGCCATACAATAAATGATATGAGGAGAATAATGATGACATATGTGTCATATGGTCAGTGGCTCCTGAGTCAATCACTCAAGAGCTAGAATTAATGGAACTAATTGCACTAAATGCAGAGGTTGTACTTAATTTGGCAAGAGAGATGGAAGCTAAAGGATTGTTCTTCAGACGGGCAAATGCCCGGTTGAGAACCCCTACCTCACTAGCTGTAAAGCCCAAGGTACTTGGTCCAGAGGAATCAACAAACTGCTTTGTGGTGGAAAATGACACTGGCTGAGTACTTCGTGAGATGTCACTACTACTGTTGGTGGCAAGATTCCCACTTGTTGTGTGGCTCTTATGTTGCCTTTTTTCCTTTCTCAGAGCAGCTAGCTTCATATGAAGGTACAATACCCAACATTTCTCCTTTCTGTGTTTCTTATCACCACAATGGCTACACTTGAGGGACTTCTTGTCTGAAAATCTGCTTCCCTTAGTGGAGACTAAGGTTGAATGTTCTCCAGATAGTTCTGTTGCTTGTGTCTAGGAGTCAACCTGCATCTCCTTTCTCCTTACTTCTTCATTCCTCACCAGGTAGTAAACATAATGAAGCTCAGGTAATTCATCTCTCCCTAGAATCTGTGACCTTACACCTTCATATATAGGGTCTAAGCCTGCTAGAAACTTGAAGGCTCTGCCCTCCTCAATCTGCTTGTCATGCCTCTCCTTATCCCTAGCATTTTCCCAATCCAAAATCATGTGGTGGTCAAGCTCTTCCTAGAGACCTTCCAATGTTGCAAAGTATATTGCCACAGACATGTCTCCTTGCCTTAGGGCTGCAATGTCTTGGTTTAGCCTGTAAATTATAGCATTATTCTTCTTTTAGCCATATGTCTTAGATACTTTCTCCCAAATTTTAGTGGCCGTAGGAAAATGATAAATAGTTCTGGCCACCCGATGAGTCATGGAGGCCAACAACTAAGACATAACTGTGACATTTTCCTTGCGCCACACAGTATATTCAGGGCTGTTGATTTCTGGTTCCTTTTCATCTCCATCCAAATAGCTTGTGAGTTCACGAGAGGTAATGAACAGTCTTGCTGAGACAGACCACTCTCTAAACTTATACTCATCCAATAGCACACTTGTAATCTGCAAGCTATGCAAATTAGGGTTCTCCAGGTTTGAGGATCTTATAACAGGTCTATTATCTTTAAAGGAAACTTCACCGGATAGTGATGACATACTGACTTCGGTCAAGGAGTTGTTCACAACACTGTTGGGTGGTTCTGGTTAGGGCTGGCTGAAGTAGTCACAGAGTTCACAGTGCTGATAGCACACCAGATAGGCTTCACTTGGACTAAATCAGTTTGGGTACAACAACAAGGAAAAGTCTGTAACTGAACCAGTTCACAGAGATGGAGTAGGGCTAGTATCCAACCTGGAAATGATCTGTAACTGAAGTCTCCACAGTTCTGTAAAGGTCTTTATGAACCAGTTCTGATGCAGGTTCTGATTAGCGAAGTAACCTTAGCAGGTCCTGACAGCTCGCAACACAGTTTCAGACTTGCCAAGACTGTCACAGTTCTGATGCAGTTCTGTTACAGCAGCAAAGGTGTTATGGGCTGGTAACCGACCTGTGCTATGCAAACTCCACTTGAACTTCGAGTACTGCAACTGTAAAGGGAGTTCCCCTCCTTACAGACAACACTAGGGCTGCTGAAATCAGTCCTCAACTAGGTCTGTTCTATACAGACCTCTACTTAGCAACCGAATAGCTGCTAACTACTAGAAACTAGTAGGACCCCAGCTTCAAGGTCTTACCTCCC
The DNA here is from genome assembly GCF_056320005.1 of Nelumbo lutea. Classification (NCBI taxonomy): domain Eukaryota; kingdom Viridiplantae; phylum Streptophyta; class Magnoliopsida; order Proteales; family Nelumbonaceae; genus Nelumbo; species Nelumbo lutea. Next base: position 254,489 of record NC_142685.1, read on the forward strand.
TTGCGCCCTACAACCAAGGGAAACCCTAGGTTGAATCTTGTGTTGTTCTCCTACAACCCTAGGGTTTCACAGCAACAACCCAGATAAAAAAATGAAATACAACAAGAAGGAGGAGATGGCGTCGGTAGTAACCAGGAAGGTGCTCCATGCTCTGATACCATGAAAGCTGAACCACTATAGTCGAAGTAGCAGAAAAGAGAAGAAGAAGAAAAGATGCTGGAAATGTCAAACTGTCCTTGTAGTCGACCATGCCTTTATTTATATATAAGTGAAGTACAAAGTACAAGAATTTACTGGGATACCCCTGATTAGTGATGGGACACCTAGAAGACTTAAGACATAAACAAGATTAGGCCCATTAACAAAGGCCCAGTTATAAGATAAGTTTAATATAAGAATGGGCTAATAGGAATTCTTATAAGCCGAACACACTCAAGCCTTCTAACATATCATTCTAACATTATATATAAATATATAATATAGTATATAGATAGATAGATAGATAAATAGATAGATAGGCCCAGCACTGCCCGCATGACCATGTCGGGCCTAGCATGACCTGCATGCCTCGTGCCAAGTCGATCCAAATTCGTGTTGATTCGTGAGCGGCACAACCCGATTTACACTTCTAATTTTATCTGATTAGTAAATCATCTAAATAGTACTATACAATCTCCAAGAAATACTTTGACATATCAAGATATAGATATCATAAAGGAAACAATATGAAAAGTCTAGTCAAAAAATTAAAATGAACCCTATGACATTCTTGATTGAGTTAAGCCTATGTAAATCAAACTTATGCATTATTTTTTTTTTTTGGGTTTTGAATATCGTGAAATGCATGGAAACAATTTTGGGGTGGGGACTTCACTCCCCATCTCAAATCAAGTCAACCCAATTAACATTTTTTTATTATTTTGATTTTTTTGTTAGTTTTAAATGACTTTACCTTTAATTATAAAATTAACAATTGTTATTGTATTAATAAAATTTAAAAATAATTTTAGAACTTTAAAAAATTAAATTTAATCAAATTTAAACAATTGTAAATGGATTTAACAAATTTAATATACATTAATAATTAAATTTGATAGTTATAAATGATTATAAATTAAATATTAATAATTTATAATATTTAATTATAAATTAAATTTTATAAAGTTATTAATTATTATTTTATTTTTAAATGGACTTAAAAAATAATTCTAAAATTAATAATTGTTGTTTTACTAATAAAATTTAAAAATAATTATAAGGTAATTTTAGTTTGTTGAAATCTAATTTAAATAATTGACAATCTAAGATAATTAATTAATTAACTTATGGGATTTACTTATTAATCTAACTTTATTAAATTTATTATAAATTAGTACAATACCTAAGTTAAGAAAATCTCTAATTTAATTAATTTACGTTAACTCGTTAGTTGGTTGACCATGCAAGTTAAGTGAACTTGTTTTAAACGATATCTAATTTAAGTTATTGGGTTGTGGGTTTTTGGGCTAACCCTCGTCATTAAATTAAGATCATTAAATTTTAGGCCCAACAAACAAATTTGAGTCATTGGGTTGAACCTCATCATTAAATTATTGACAATTCAGCGAAAAGAACTTAATCAACAAAAGTTAGAGCTAGGGTATTCGGTCACCTCAGCGTAAAGGCATTTCGGCACCAAATCCAGTTCGGGGTTCAAGACCCGGAATGACACGTCATTAACTCCAGAAGTTGCCCAATGAACTTCGAACCTCACGGAATCACGCCGCATAATGGCAGACCTTATCCTCTCCCCGCCCAGATCAGGCGGAGACAATAGACCTCCTTAATTGATATGTTACTCCCCGATTAAAGCAGAAACGGATCTCATCTACTCAGGCTAAAGATCTCTTGACCATTTCGTAAGACCCACGACAGCTCAGCTATATAAGGGTAACAACCCCTCCAAAGCCTAGGTATGCGTGATTGTTTATATTCAAGCCTTTTAGCATCCAACCCTTTAGCTCGCAACCACAGCACATTACTAACTTAAGCATTAGAGCGACCTTACAAGGTCTTCCACCCTGGGTTCTCTGATCTATTTTCTTGCAATTTGAACCAGCTCACTATGCCACTAGCTTCCAAGTCATCTTCTAACTAGGAGTAGTCAGATCGCACATCATCAATTGGCACTATCTATGGGAAAGATTGAAAGGTCATCCCAATTCTACTTACAGTCTTAGATTCAGTTTCAACCTCAATGGTATCACCCAACCACAACGAAGAAAGCGACATGAACGTCACTGGGGGGCAAGAGCAGCAAGCATTTGTTCCCCAAGGATCCTCGGTGACTATCGATCAGTTCACCATCCCCCTGACCGCCTCTGGGGTCTTGTCGCTGCCATGCTGCACACTACCCAACAGGTGAGTGTACCACTCCCCCAGGTGAGCACACATTCTCGGAGCTTTTCGTGATTCCCCCGGGGGTCGAGCACTCGCAGTTCAACAATCTCGTCCAGAGTGTTCGAACGATGCAGATCCAAACGCAACAAATCCACTAGTTTCAACAATATTATTTTTATCAATAATATCAACAACAGTTCCCACCTCTGCAACCAAGCCAGCCGATAAACCATCGTCAAGGTCAACTCCAGAACCAGAGTCAACACCAAGCCCACCAGAACGTCTGCCAGTCCCCCCCCCCACGGAGCACAACAGGTGACTGGAATACCCCCTGCTTCCCAAAGAGAAAGCTCGAGAGACAGGCCCGAACCTAGCCAGCCCGAGAGGCTCAATTAGAAAAATCCACATATGGATCATTAGCCCGGGGCCCGAGGTGCCAGCTTGAGAAGAGACCCCTCGGTCCCCCGCGATAGCTAGCGCCGAACGTGTGACGAAGAAGAGGCGGTGAGGAAAACCCCTGAACCACCTCGCCTTACCATTCAGAGTAAGATCGAAGTACCTGACAATACTGAGACTGGCAGCACAAATGCTGCACACCAAAGAAGCAGCAACGACGACGCCATAAGACTCGCCATTTCATCAACAAAGAATGATGCACTAGCAAAGCCTTTCCATCCAACTGATCAAGATCGAGAAAGAGAGGAGGTGAGCTCGGTGGCCACATGAACAGCGCCTACTCTCTTGAGTGCATCCCCTTGTCGCCTGATTTCCTAGCATCCCCAATGCCGAAAGATTTCAAGGTATAGTCACTAGACAAGTATGATGGGTCTTTTGATCCTAACGATCACGTGGATGCATTCTAGTCTCAGATGCATCTCGTCAGGGGCGACAAGACTTGTATGTGCGTGGCTTTCTCCACCACATTCAGAGGAGTAATTCGGACCTGGTATAGAAAGCCCGCGCTAGGTTCCATCAGAAGTTGGGTACAGTTCGTGGACATGTTCATGGCCCACTTCATCACTAGTAAAAAATGTTTGAAGTCACAGGAGAGCTTGTTGAACGTGGTGCAAAGGGAAGGAGAGTCGATTCGAAACTACATTAAGCGCTTCAACAAGACATGCCTGCAGATACCGGACCTCGACCCAGTAGTATGTCTCATCGCAGCACGAAAAGGAATCACTTACAAAGAGTTCAAATGGCACGTCATGGCCAACAAACCGAAGAACATCACCGAGTTCCTCAAGTTAGCCAACCAGTTCATCAGTACAGAAGAAGAGATAAACCAAAAAACTGACAACTAGCTAGGAGAAAAGAGGAAGAAAGAAGAAGAAGGAATGGGTAGCAAAAAAAGAAAAAAAAGCAACTCCCCTAGGCAAAGAAGTAAGTCCCCGAGCTCAAGAGGTAAATCCCCCTCGCGAAGCTACAGGTCGGGTCGGTGTTCTAGGACCCCGCCCATAGAGAAAACCAACTATACTCCCCTGAACGTGAAGAGGGGAGAGATCCTAATGGCCATCAAAGATTCCTCCATTGTTAGATGGCCACCCAAGTTAAGGGGAGACCCAACGACCAGAACTCGAATGTTTATTGTCACTTTCATTGGGACCATGGTCATAGCACGAAAAACTGTAGAAATCTCCGCGATGAGATCGAGAAGCTAATACGTCGTGGATACTTGAAGAAGTACATTCTACTTGAAGAAAACGACAAGTGGATAGATAGGGAGATCGGAAAAAAGATGCCCCAAAAGGCAGTAGACAGAACAAGCAGCCACATCAGCAGTTACCAGAAGATAGACCAGTCCGCGGTGTGATCAATATGATCACTGGAGGATCCATTATTGCGGGGTAAACCTCGGAATCAGGAAGGGCATCGGTCTGGGAATTGGAGAATGAAGGCAAAACCCACCAAAGTGACCTCGGCTCGAAGAACCTGTCTACTTCACCGAAGACAACACACGTGGGATTCAGTATCAGCACGATGATGCCTTAGTCGTAAAACTTAGAATCAATGACTTCGAAGTGAAGTGGATCCTGGTGGACTTGGGCAGTTCAACGGATATCCTCTTCAATGAGACCTTCGATAAGTTGCAGTTACAATGGAGTGGCCTAAAGCCAGCAGACGCACCCTTGGTAGGATTTAGCAGAGAAGATGTCAGACCCCTTGGTCGGGTCACAATACCAATAGAAGCAGGAACATGGCCGAACATCGAACGATTCAAGCACACTTTCCTGGTAGTCGGGAATTCATCCCCCTACAACACGATCATAGGTCGGCCTATCACACACATTCTACGTGCGATAGTGTCCACCTATTACTTAGCAATGAATTTCCCAACTAATTATGGTGTGAGGGTCATGAGAGGTGACCAGCTTGAATCCTGAAAATGTTACGTAGCCACCTGAAAGGAAAAGGGAAATTGGTGGAAGATATTGAGCTTGAACAACCAGTGAAACATACAGAGGAGCGAGCTGCTCCGATAGAAGAAACGGTCCATATATTGGTTTCCGAGACCAAGCCGACCAAAACACTTCAGATCGGTGCCTTGATTAGCGAGCCACTCCAAAATCAACTAGTAAGTTTTTTACTTAATAATTTAGACATTTTTGCTTTGTCCGCGACATAGATGCCTGGAATTGACCCTAAAATAACAACTCATAAGCTTAATGTCAACCCTTTAGTCAGGCCAATAAGACAAAAGAAACGCAACCTCGCCCCAGAATGATGAAGGGTAATCGATGAGGAGGTCCGGAAGCTCCTTGTGGCAGACTTCATTAGGGAAGTCCATTACCTGAGTTGGGTTGCCAACGGCAAGTGGCGCATGTGCATCGATTACACCGACCTGAACAGAGTCTAACCAAAAGACAACTTCCCACTGCCCAAGATTGACCGCCTAGTAGACACAACCTTGGGGCATGAGTTGCTAACTTTTTTGGGTGCCTACTTCGGCTACAACCAGATTAGGATGGTCCCTGCTGACCAAGACAAGACCATATTTGTAACAGAGCTTGGGCTATACTGTTATAAGTTTTTTCCCTTTGGGTTGAAAAACGTTGGGGCAACATTCCAACGCCTTGTAAATAAAGTTTTTGAAGCATTAATTGGCAATAAAATTGAGTATTATGTTGATGACATGGTCGTGAAGACCCAACTTTCGAGCTCTCTGTTAAGTGATATGAATGGCATTTTTCAAATTCTAAGGAAGTATAACATGAAGTTGAACCCAAGAAAATGTGTCTTCGGAGTCACATCGGGTAAATTTCTAGGTTATATAATGAATTGACGTGGCATTGAAGCCAATCTGAAAAAGATTAAGGCCATCTTAGATATGAAACCACCTTGGAAAATAAAGGAAGTCCACAGACTGACCGGTCAAGTAGTAGCCCTAAGCCGGTTCATGTCTAAGTCGGCGAGTTGATGCTTGCCCTTTTTTAAAGCAATAAAAAAGAACGAACACTTCGAATGAACTGAGGAGTGCCAGCTCGCGTTTGACGGGCTAAAAAATATTTAAGTATCACTTCGGTTCTAACCCGACCTGAAGAAGGAGATAAGTTAAAGATGTACCTCGCTGCGAGCGACGAGGTAGTCAGCTCGGTACTGATCAGAGAAGTAGATCAGGTCCAATGGCCCGTCTACTATGTTAGTAAGGTTTTGCAAGATGCTGAAGCCAGGTACCCTGAGATCGAGAAACTAGCGTACACACTGGTCATAGCAACCCTAAAACTACGCCCGTACTTCTAGGCCTACACTATTGTTGTCCTCATCAACAGGCCTCTGCGGTAGATTTTGCTCAAGCCCGAGGTATTTGGAAGATTAACAAAATGGTCCATTGAATTGAGCGAATATGATATCCGGTTTGAGCCCCATCCAGCGATCAAAGCCCAAGTCTTGGCGGATTTCGTCATAGAATGCACGTTCAGCATGTCAATCTCTGAATTGATTGAGCCCCCTAGTATGTTGGAGGAATAGACCAGTGCAGCACTGGTCCATGCCAGGGTTAAGCCGACATGGGACAAGGAGCTTTGGATCCTCCATGTAGATGGCTCGTCGAATCTACGAGGAAGTGGTGCTGGACTGATCCTATACAGACCAAGCGAGCTGAAGCTAGAGTACGTCCTTCGGTTCGGATTCGAAGCATTGAACAACGAGGCACTAATCGTCGGACTCCATTTAGCGAAGGAGATGGGAGCAAAACACCTCGTCGTATGCAACGATTCCTAATTGGTGGTAAATTAGGTTAATGGTGCTTACGAGGCTCGCTACCAAACCATGGCAGCATACTTATTCAAGGTCAGAGCAATTATGCCAAACTTCGACTCTTGCTTCCTTAGGTAGATACCGAGATCTGAGAATGCTGTGGCCGATGCCCTGTCTCGATTGGCCAGTACTAGCAACACCACGAAGCGGACAACATATATTGAAGACCTGCCTCGCCCTAGCATTATTGGGGGGCAGAAGAGGTCACTCTCGTGTCAGTAGTAGAACAAAGTTGGATTGACCCACTCGTCGATTATCTGCTCCATGGGACCCTGCCAGTAGAACGCAATGCAGCTCAGAGGGTAGAGCGACAGTCAGCCCGTTACGTTTTAATCGATGAACGGCTGTATAGGAGATCATTCATGCTCCCCTACCTACATTGCTTGCGGCCTTCAGAAGCGGATCAAGTATTGCACAACATTCACGAGGGACTCTGCGGAGGACACCTGGGGGGTAGGGCACTTGCCCAGAAGGCACTAAAGGCAAGGATATTACTGGCTTACCATGAAGGCATATGCTCTTGAACTCGTCAAGAAGTGCAACAACTTCTAAAGGCATGCCAAACATCCCCCGACTATCTACTGCTGATTTGAAATACCTCACTAGCTTGTGGCATTTTGCTCAATGGGGCATAGACATTCTCGGACCTTTCCCCCCAACAACCGGGCAGAGGAAGTTCCTAGTCATGATAGCAAATTACTTCACGAAGTGGGTAGAGGTCGGGCCCTTGGTAACCATTACGGACTTCAACGTGCAAAAATTCTTCTGGAAAAACATAGGGTATCGTTTTGGACTACCTTGTGTGTTGATATCCGATAACGACAAGCAGTTCAAAGACATCAAATTCCAGAACTACTGTGTCAAGGTGAAAATCTAGCAAAATTTCACCTCGGTAGCACTTCCGCAAGCAAACAGACAAGCTGAAATGACAAATAGCGCGATCCTCCGCGGACTGAAAGCTCGCCTGGCCCGAACTAAGGGATTATGGGTAGAGGAGTTGTCCAGTGTCCTTTGGGCATACCGAACCACTATCAGGACTGCCACGGGAGAAACACCCTTCAACCTCACGTATGGTACAGAGGCAGTGATCCCAATAGAGATTGATGGTACCAACGTTGCGACTTGAGGCTTACGACGAGGAAGCAAACGATGACGAGCTCCGTACCAACCTGGACTTGATAGAAGAGATACGGGACTTGGCCTACATTCGGACAACGAAATACTAGCAGAGAGTAGCTCGGTACTATAACGCTCGGGTCAGGAAGTAACTATTCTGAGTTGGCGATCTGGTTCTTCACAAGGTAATGGTACCCTAGCTCGGTGTGGGAAAGCTCGGTTCGAATTGGGAAGGCCCCTATCGGGTGGGGTTATGAGCTCGAGACCATGGAAGGAAAACGGGTACCTCGAGCTTGGAACAATAACAACTTAAGGATACTACCTGTAAATCTCAACGAACGGCTAAGTCCATAGATCACCAAGCTGATCCTATGGACAACGGACTGGAGAGAAAACCTTAAGTCACTCCTAGAAGGCTAAGGGCTATAGTTTCAAGTCGACAAAAGATCTCGACACCACATGGGACCTAGTTGCCTCTTTGGCATGTGCAAGATCAAGGATAAGGATAGTGGACTTTAAGTCACTCCTAGGAGCCTAAGGGCTAAGGTGCCAAGTTGATAAAAGACATTGACACCACATAAGGGCTAAGGTACAGACAAGTCAAGCATATGTACCCTACAGTATTTTCCCCCACCCCGACATTCAATAACAATTGAATACCTATTTGAGTTCGGGAGTAACCTCAAGTTCGGGAGTGAACTATACTTAGAAAAATTTTGCTCCTATATGGTCTAGCTCGGCACTTCGGGATAACCAACACTTAGAAAGATTTTTTTTTGAACTTCTGTATTTCATTAAATGAAGATTTGAAAGTACATAGCAAAACAGAAGAAAGAAGAAGAATATACAAAACTAATTACAGTTCGATCGAGCATGAAGGCTCGGGATATGCACATAACTACAAGAGGGTCCAAGAAAAGAGGAAGTTCAGACATCAGACTTTCTAGAATCTCCTCCATCAGGTAGTTCAGTCTCCATGTGGTCCTCCTCCACGTCGTCTCGGCCTGCCTTCTCTAACGGTCTCACTTCGAGGAGTTCATCATCACTTTCTCCCTCTGAGGAGTTAGGTTCCTTGTCGGCCTCCTTCTCCATCTCTGGAGTAACGGAAGACATGGAGACGGATCTGAGATCAAGCTCAGGGAACTTTCACCGCACCAGTCTTCTACAGAGCTTGAAGCCCGATCGATATGAGTTGGAGCTATACTCGACTTGGAGGTCGTGAAACTCGGGGGACTCCTTGAACTCCTTGACGACATGATCTCTTTCCCAAATCCTCTTCTCTTGAATTGCGGTGTCAAATATTTCGGTGCGTTCCTTGATCATTGCCTCAAGGCTTTCATTCTCCCGATGGAGAGCTTCCTTCTCCCCTTTGAGTTTCTTCTTCTCCTCCATTAGTAGCAGAATCAATTCCTCCTGGCTCTGAGCTTCTTTCTTAGCCCTAAGAATTTCATCCCGAGTTAGGTCCAACTTGCGATAAAGCTTTCAGGCGTTCTCTTTGACCTCCTCAATTCGCTTTAAGGAGATGTCAAAATGATAGAGTAGCGAGTAGATAGCGAAGGTCACCTAAGAATAAAGCAAGTGTAAATATTACCGAAAAAAGTTTAAGAAAATAAATGAAGTGGTAGCTTACTTACCACCGTACATTAGTTGCCTGCTATTCCTAAATTGGTGAGAGTTGTTCACCTCTATGGTCTAATGGTGAGAGTCGTTGGCTGCTCTTCCTTGGGAATTGAAAACGTAAACTTTAGGGTAAGATTTAACTAAACGTAAATTTATAGGAATATTTTAGTAAATAACCAATAGTTTATTATTTGATTATTAAAATCCATTGTTGCCACATGCTTCACCTATGAAGTCGGAGAAGCTGCTGTAACTGTGAGTGAGTTCGCGCAGGAAGAAAGAAGAAAGAAATCTCATCATCACGAAGGTAAAATTGATCGCGTAGTTTTTCATTCAATTGCAAATTTTGGAGAAAACCTTGAACTGAAATTCGAACTGCTTTTTTTTTTTCGCAAGAAAAGAGCAGGAGATTTGAACAGGTTTCTCTGTTTCTTACAATGCTGTAACTCTGTGAGTGAGTTCGCGCAGGAAGAAAGAAGAAAGAAATCTCATCATCACGAAGGTAAAATTGATCGCGTAGTTTTTCATTCAATTGCAGATTTTGGAGAAAACCTTGAACTGAAATTCGAACTGCTTTTTTTTTTTTTTAGCAAGAAAAGAGCAGGAGATTTGAACAGGTTTCTCTGTTTCTTACAATATTTTACCATAATGCAGTCCATGTTTTCATTGATTTCGGGGAATTTCAGAAGATTTTGCCTTTTCGGTTGTTGGATTTACATTTTGAGATTGATTTTAGTTAAAAGCAACTGCATTGCTCTTTACTGGATTTTTCAGTTATTTGATCATAATGTGGAGGTTTAAAATCGCCGAAGGAGGAAACTCGTGGCTTCGGACAACAAACAATCACGTCGGAAGACAAGTATGGGAGTTCGACCCCAAGCTTGGAACGCCGGAGGAGATTATGGAGGTTGAGAAGGCTCGAGAAAGTTTCCAGAAGCGTCGGTTTGAGAAGAAGCATAGTTCAGACCTTCTGATGAGGATTCAGGTGAAAGAAAGAAGAGAACTGCTTTTACTTATTTATTCATTTTTTGGGTTTTAGGAAGAAGCCTCGTGACGTTAAGGCATTGGAGACGTGTTTTCTTTAATCTTGGTTATCCGCCCTTCTATAATTTTCTATAAATTAACTAGATATGTGACTAGGAAATTGTATTCTTTGTTTGTTGTTGACCGTTGTTTGTAATCTCAGCTTGTGTCAATGGTCATAGAATTTCCAAAAAGAGAATTAGACATGCTGTAGAGTTCATACTTCGTTTAGCTTGCCAACTAGACCTTCTACCACCCAAAACCCAAGTCTCTCATACTCCAAGCTTACTTGATTTTGCTATGTTTTATCCGTTTACTAATCATTATCATTCAGGTTCTAAAATTTCTAATACCAGGTTCAGAGTTGCAACCAGGTAGAACAGATTGAAATTATTTTTATTTTTAATAAAATTAAAAATTGTATAAATATGATGCAAAAATTTCAAAATTTTCTATCCTTTTCCCATATAAATAGTAGCTGCCAGAAACAACACATAAGGAATTAATGATATGATCAGCATCTCTAAGTAGAATTCAAATTTCTTCTCTAACTCATTCAAGGAGTATAAATTTAGAAACCCCATACTCAAAATGCAACAAGTGATTGTAATTTAATTCATAGTAATTAATATTTTGGTCATCCATTTTTTTGCAGTTTATTGTTTCTTTTCTGAAATTAAATATATAAATTAATTAAAACATCTTGAAAGTGCAAGTTAGTAATGCAATTTTCTAGGATGTCTTAAGATATTCCATAAGTTTTTGTCTTGGAACACCTTATGTACTCAATTGAGGATTATCCTAGCTATTTACTATCCATTCTAATGAATGATATCTATCTATCTATTGGTAAGTAAAGTATAGTTGGGATAAGGCTTGGGTGATGATGATGGCAAGTATAGTATTGTAAAAAACCATTACCAATGTTGGTCCCAACTATTTGAGGCCTTGGTAGGTGTAGACTGGATATGGTCCTAACCTTTGGCATTTTTTTTTTCACAAAGTGGCTGCTCTAAGACTTCAAGCTGCATTCTCTTGCTTGCCAGGCCTAGAGTATTTTATCATAAATGATTATTTATATTATATTTGCACTACCAAGGAATATGGTAGTGCAAATGTAGAACAAATGCACAAAAAATGCACTATGCTTTTTTTTTTTATTTTATATAAAAAAGAAAAAGAAGCTTTATTGAAGACATCACTTTTATTTATCAAAGAAAAAGAAGTTTGGAGAGTTCAAACTTGAAGACATCCCTTGAACTTGATGTGATCTTTTTTTATGAGTAACATTATTAAAGAAGCTTTATTTGTGATGAATGTGAAAATAAAAGTTAAAGGTAGACCTTCTTCATATGACACACACAAATAAGGGAAACCAAGTGCATAGCAGCAAATACATCGTAGAAGAAGAGTTCTGTTTATGATGAATGAGAAATTAAAAGTTAAAGACATACCTTCATATGACAAACTCAAATAAGGAAAACCATGTGCATAGCACCAAATACATCGTATAAAGAACAGTACAATCTATCCTATGCTTAAAGCCTCCAATAAAGCTGTGCTTTCCCCTGATACAATTTTATTTTTTCAAACAAGAGTCTGAAAGAAAATTTTCATTTAGGAGGTTGGGTACATAAAACTCAACTTTGATGGCAGCAGTAGAGGGAACCTTGGGCCTTCAGGTGTAGGAGGTGCACTCCATAATGAAATAATGAAATAGGGCATGTGCTGGTCCTGTTTTAAGGTCTGATTGCTATTGGAGATTCCTCAAAGGCTGAACTGTTGTCAGTTTTGGAAGGTGTAACTAGAGCAAAGGAGCTGAGTGTGCATAAATTGATTATTGAAGGAGATTCAAAACACAAAGGGAATCATTTGTGGATATACAACAATGAGTTCAAAAAGTTTAAATGGATAACCAGGGGAGCGGATCAGCGGATATTAAAATTCAGTGGGTGCAAAGGATGGCTAACAGCATGGCAAAACATGGATTGGAGAGGACTTAAATGTTTTGGGCTCAGTTGTAAAATCTTGTTATTGGAGATGAGCTGCTTTATATCCATTCATTTCTGCATTCCTTGTAATCTTCTTTTATAAATTTAATGAAAAATTTCAGTTATTGATAAAAAAAAGCAATTGTTCATTTCAATTACAGAATATTAAAAGAGGTTTTAAGTTGGGAAAATGGACTATTCAGAGTGCAATACATGAAGTCTACCCTAGTTTCCTTAGTCCCATCCAGTTTGATGTGGGATGGGGTAATAAAGTACATTTGTGGGAAAATCTATGGGTAGGGGAAGCCCCACTTAAAGACCAATTCCTGAACTCTTTGCTCTTTTAAACTTTAAGTGAGAAACTGTGTCTTTTTTGGGAACACCTTGTCAAGCGGTGTAAATTGGAGCTTGGGTTAGGGGGTGTATTCTGAGGTACAGGAGGTGGGGTACTAGCGCTCTACTCAGGTGCTGTAGAGCAAGGGGATTCACTGACAGCAAAACTAATGGTTTTGCTTCAAGGGCTGAAACTTGCAAAACAGCTTGGCTTCCAAAGGTTAGAAGTGGAAGGAGACTTTCAGGTGGTGATTTCCTGGACAAAATTTCATTGCCAAACCCCTTGGATGTACAGGCAAAGGATTAGAGAAATTGAAATGATAACAAGGGGACTGAGTGTTACATTTAAATGGGTGAGAAGAACTGCAAATGGCATGGCAGATACATTAGCTAAACAGGGGGCAAACCGGCAAACAGGCAACACTTATTTTGGGCTAAACTTTAAGTAGGAATGGCAATGGGTAGGGTACCCGTGCAAATTGCCAAACCCATTCCCGAACCCGCCTATGTATCCCTGATTCCAAACCTGTCTCAAACCCGTCTAACTTTTCCTCTCAATTTCCCAAACCCGTTAAACCTGTCCCGACCCATCCCACCCGTTAAACCCCTTGACCAAATGTTTTCTACTAAAAAAATTTTCTTAATGCTTATAGTGTGACTTGAACCCGGATCAATTAATGATAGCGCCAAATCTCTTAACACTACTTTAAGCCACTAAGCCATCTCACCTTTTCTGTTATTTAATGAAATAAAATAGATTTTATTAACTTTCGTGTTCATCAAAACAATCAATACATGTATATGATTAACAATTCCAACTAAAAATTAAAAGAATTAATATTTAAAATTAGCATTTTATAACTAAATGAAATAAACAATCTATCAAATCCAAATTTACATCAAATGATGATTTTAATCCCAAGAAATTTATGCAAATAAAATATTAATAATAGAATAATTATCTTAGTACTTAAAAATTATAAATTTGTGCATGACATATAATATAATAGGTTCATATTTATGCATCCCGGGTATCTGGTATCGGATACCCTAAAGTCAAAACCCAAACCTGTCCCAAACCCTATAGTTTTTTATATAAAATCCCAAATCTGTCCCAAACCCTATAGGGTTTTGATAAACGGGTCCTATTAGGGTTGGGACGGGTCAGATACCCAAAAATTCCCGTGGAATTGCCATCCCTAACTTTAAGGCTGATTTTGGGGGATTGCATTTTTACTTCTATCTGTTTACCATATGTGTGTAAGTAAACTACCCATAAATTTGTAAGCTCAATTTTCACATTACGATTAATAAAAGTTACCTTTGCTGATTAAAAAAAAAAGGAACTTGGGTTTTAGGAGAAGCTTAAGGGAAAATGAATGTGAGTCCTTAATCCATTTGCTGAACTTGTTAGGGCAAGTTTTTCTAGACCTGTCCCTGGAGGATTTTAGAATTTGGTTAGGCTCTTTGGATGGTCTCTTCACTTGTTCCTTTTTTTTCAGAGTACTTGCCTTGGCTAACCTCCTAGTAGGAGACTTCCCTATGAGAGAAATATGGAGTAAGCCTATCCCTCTAAAAATTTAGCCCTCTATTGGGAAATCTTCATTGGTAAGGTAAATACTTGTGATATGCTGCAAAGAAGGCCTTATGCTTGCCTTTCTCTTCCCATGTTCTCCCTTTGTAAGGAAAGTGGTGAGGCCCTATCTCATTCATTATTCTCCTGTACCTTTGTGCATCAAATTTGGTTTTTTTTTTTTTTTCTTGTTTTCTCTTTGGCTGTAGGTGAAAGAAAAGAGGGAAAATAATGTGGAGAGCTACGAAGGCAGCAATTTGTTGGGTGGTTTGGGAAGAAAGGAATAACAGGATCTTCTTGGAGAAAAGCAGGACACTAGATTTAGCAATAGTTTATTATTTGATTTAGAGATGTTCTTATCCCAAGGAAGAGCTGCCTCTGTTGGCTGCTCTTCCTTGGGAATTGAAAAAGAGATGTTCTTATCCCCAAATTGGTGCATCCTCTGCTGGTCTAATGGTGAGAGTTGTTCTCACCTCCTACTTTCCTATCCTTTTTTTTTTTTGGGAAACGGTAACTTCCATTAAAATTTAAGGAATACTTTCCTATCCTTTTATTGCTGACATTTGGAATTGGTGTTTCTCTTTATTTGGGTGCAGGTGGATTTTGCCAACGGGGGTAAGCCTTTTGTTTGACCTGTTTGTGTTCAGTTGGCCCAAGAAAAGGGGAAGAATAATGTGGAGGTATATAAGAGCAGCTTTGATTATTGCTTGGGAAGAAAGAAATGCATGAACCTTCCCAGAAAAAAAGAGAGAAGCAAGGACATGATAAAAGAGTGTCTGGTTACTATGGGAATACATTGGATCAGAACTTTTGATTCATTATCACTCTTCTCCTTTGATGATCTTTGGAGGAATTGGTATGCAGTGGCAAGGAGTTTTGCCAAAAAGGAAAGACCAACCTTGGTATGGATGCCTCCCTCCAAAGGATTCATGAAACTGAATTTTGATGGTAGCAGCCAAAGCAACACAAGTCCTAAGTTGGTGGTAGGATGGCTGAAAGACACCTTGTTGCTTTGTATTTGGAACCAATGAGAGTAGAAGATTCATAAGGGCTGAGATGATGGTGGTCTTGCAAGGAATTCAGATTACACATGAGCTAAATATGGAGAATTTGGTAGTTAAAGGTGATTCTAAGTTGGTGGTAGGATGACTGAAAGAGCTAGAATCAGCAATCTGGTGTTATAGAAATGAAATGAAGATACTTAAATGGCTTACAAGAAATATGACATTAAGAATATGATGGGTGAGAAGGTTGGCTAATTCTTGTGCTGATACACTAGCCAAACAAGGGGTGAACAGGGCCTGCTTATATTGGGCTCAATTGTAATTTTTTTTGTTATAGAGTTTTGGAAGAGGCTGCAACTCGCACCTCTCCTTGGGATGCTTGTAATGCTTCATTTTTGGTTGTCAACCAAGGACCTGTTCAGAAAAACCCTGCATCATTGGTTTTTTGATCACATCATCCTTTTTAAATAGCTACACAATTTGGAAGTTCTGTTGTTTTGGTTGGAGAACTTGTTTTCTTGGCTTGCTCATTTTTCTGTATAGTTGTTGGCTGTACATGAGGCATACATGGGTTACACTTCTAATTCTGATCTTTATAGTAAAGATTAATACAATATTTTACCTCTTTCTCAAAAAAATGTATAGGCACCATTAGATGCCACATGGGACAATAGAAGTGGGAAACTGGGAATACCCCTCAAAAACAAGAAACATCTTTTTGACATTTCCCCCAGCACCCCCATGCATGTAACCCAATACAAAGTGTGGTGGGACCATCTGAAGTTAAATATGCCCAACCAAATATGTTTAAAATCAAATTGACTATGTGGTGCTTATGTGGAGTCAAAATGGGAATGCAACACCACGGAGCCAGTCACAACAGACATGCATTTTTAAAGTGCTTCAGGATTTTAGAAAAGGCATGGTGCATAAGCATACTATTTAAATATCCTTCTATTCCATTTACATAGTTATTGTGGAATAAAATTTTTGGTGGTCTTCTGTTTTGATATAAGCAAGGTGTTCTCTGTGGTGTTCTTGAAAACGCCTTTCTAGTAGGCAGTTTCCATTAGAGAGGCTCTCTCTTTGTGGATGAGATTGCTTAAGCCTGTCATCTCTGTCATCTTAGAGGCCACTTGATAATGGTTGTAGTGGCTAATTGAATGGCTTATTGCTTGATCTTTTAGTGAGTAAGCCATTAAGTAGGTTGTGAGATCTTTAATGGCTGAATGACTTTTTGTGTTTATTGCTATACCCTTTGTAGAGAACACTGATGTTGGGCCCCACAGCTACAGTCCCACTGTGTTCATAGGGTAGAAGGTGCTCTAGTCTTTCTAGGGTTAGCTGGTGGTCAGTTAGTTATGTCAGTTGTTATTTATTTCAGTCTTATTTTATTTTATTTGTTATGTAAATACTAAGGGCAGATCTGTCATTTCCATGTAATGAGCATAACCTATAAATACTAAATAAAGTGGCGGCGGCAGAACATTATGCTTCTGTTCCTCCTTTCAACTCTTGTGTTCTACTGCTCTTTCTTCCTCTTTCTCCTCTCTTATCTATACCTTTTCTTCTATTTTCAAACCTGAAATCCATTAGGGTTCAAGACTGATAGCAGTCCTGAACGTCTACTTGGTATCAAAGCTAGGGTTTCTCATGTGAGTCTAGTCCAGCCGACCACATGAGAACCATCTAAGGCTGGAAGCTGAGAAAGTAGAGTTCGTTGACTGATTCTTGGAGATCGCCAGAGAGTTTAGCAGTTGTTTGAAGATTTGCCACGGTTGCAGAGTGTTGGTGATCAGGAAGAATCAGAGAAGGCTAGGGTTCGGGTAACCTTGGAAGGCAGCGAACAACATTCTCTTGTAAGTTTTTTATTTTCTGAGAGAAGTACTATCAGAGAAGATAGGCTGGACCTATTTAGAAAGGGCGGCCAAACCACTCTAGGGTTTTCTTTCTTCTATTCTCTAGGGTTTTGTCTTAACCCTGCGACAAACCCTAATACTAGGCTGAACCTTGTGATCTTTCTATGAAACTTTTCTTAAGTGTGATCAGTTTTAGGGTTTCATATTAACCCTACTACAAGTGTGATCTGTACGGTACTGTCTGGAGTGTGTGGCTGAGAATTTGCTTTTAAGGATTGGTTAAAACCCTAATTCTGCTTCAGCATATCAGATTGTTCTCCAAGCTGTTTTCAGATTCTTTTTGGGGACTTCGAACTCTTGTAAGGGGTGAAAACTGTACGGACTGTTGCTGTTGTATTTGATAATTGGTTTCAGATCAGACTTATACCTGTTTTATGCACATTTGCCGTGAATACAGATTGGTTCTATACTGATTTTGTGATTGTGGTTGATAGTCCAAGTGCAGTTTTTTGACCGTAGTAACCCTAATTTTGAGACTACTAGTTCTTGACCGAAATGGAGTTTAAGAATCAGGCAAAAGGCAGTTTTGGGAACAACAGTTATGGTAATGTTTTTGAGACAAGTTTTTAGATTACAACCGTAAGATTTGATGGATCAAACTATTTGGAATGGGCCCAATCAGCCATGATGGCTATTGGGGGAAGGGGTAAAGTAGGGTATCTCTTGGGAGATGTGAAAGAACCCTCCAAGGGAGACCCCATGTATACCAAGTGGGTCCAAGAAAACTACTTGGTTATGACATGGCTGTGTAATTCTATGTAGCCTCATATTAGCCGCAATTACTTGTGGGCAAAGACAGCCAAGGAGATATGGGATGCTAAGAAAGAGACTTACTCCCAACCCCTTAATGTTGCCTGAGCATATGAATTGAAATGTGAAGTGAATACCCTTAAACAAGTACAGAAACCGGTGTTGGTCTACTTCTCTACCTTGAAGTCCCTGTGGCATGAGATTGATCATTTAGAGACTCTTGAGTGGGAGAGTCCCAAAGATGCTCAGATACATAGAAAGCACATTGAGACAAATAGAGTGTTTGAGTTCCTGGCAGGACTGAATTCAGAATATGATATTGTGAGGCAACAGATTTTGACCAGAGATAGTGTGACCCTCTCTCAGGCATACTCCTTCGTGCATAGTGAAGAGACCAGGAGGAAAGTCATTATGCAATCTCAGCCTCTTACACCAGCCCTTGTAGCTGTTAAACCCAAAGCAGGGGGTGATTCAGAAAGGGACAGGAAGAAGGAAGATAAAAGGGATATCGTATGTGA
Organism: Nelumbo lutea; assembly: GCF_056320005.1. Lineage (NCBI taxonomy): Eukaryota > Viridiplantae > Streptophyta > Magnoliopsida > Proteales > Nelumbonaceae > Nelumbo > Nelumbo lutea. The sequence goes on from NC_142685.1 coordinate 272,969, forward strand.
GCATTGTAAGAAACCTAAACACACAAAAGAAACATGTTGGAAGCTGCATCCTCATTTGGTACCGACAAAGTTGAGAAGCAAGAAGGGTAATGCTCATATGGCAGTGACTATAGATTCAACATCCTCGTCTGGCACAAGAGGCACACCTTTAGAGACCTTAGCTGCAGTTCGGGCTGCTCTAATACAGTTGGAAAAGGAAGTTGGCAACTCAGCTCAGTCACCGTAGTCACCATCAGCCCCTGCCACATATGCTTTCACACATTCAGGTACTCGAGCCTCAGCTCCAAGTACTACTGCACCCTGTTGGGTAATAGATTCAGGTGCACCTGACCATATGACTAGCTTGCCTTCATTGTTTACCACTTATCATTTATCTTCTGGTAGGGGTAAAGTATCTATTGTTGATGGTTTTCTTGTCCCCATTTCTGGCAAGGGTGACATCAAACTGTCGGATACTATATCCTTGTCCTTTGTCTTGCATGTTCCTAAACTGGATACTAACCTCCTTTCCGTTAGTAGTATTACCAAACATTTGAACTGCTCAGTAACTCTTTCCTGACCGATGTGTTTTTTAGGACTTGGAGACGAAGAAGGTGATTGGGACTGGCCGTGAGACGAATGAGATCTATCTGCTCGGGGAGAGTTCTCGTCGGGAAGAGTCAGTGGATAAGAAGTTACTTGTTTCTCAGGTTGTGAGTCCGGTTATGCTTTGGCATAACCGATTGGGTCATTTATCTTTTCGGTCCTTGAAGAGTCTGTTTCCTACTTTGTTTGAGTCTGTTGAGTCATCTCAGCTGAAGTGTGAAAGCTGTGAGTTTGCTAAACATTGTAGAAACTCTTATTCATTGAGTAATAAAAGGAGTAATAGTTCTTTTGATATTGTGCATACTGATGTTTGGGGGCCATATCACATTCCTTCTATGGGTGGGTACAGATATTTTTTGTTATTTGTTGATGACCACACCCGGTTTTCTTGGGTTTATCTTATGCGTTCATGAGATGAGGTGCCTGCCCTGACCCAAAACTTCCACCAAATGATCCTAACCCAGTTTGATGCCAGGATCAAAGTGCTTAGATCTGATAATGCAAAGGAATACTTTGCTAAGCCATTGGCATCGTACCTCCTTAATCATGGGGTTATCCACCAAAGCACTAGCCCTCATACACCTCAACAGAATGGGGTTGCAGAAAGGAAGAATAGGCACATCTTGGAGGTGGTTAGAAGTATTATGTTTAACTCCAATGTCCCTATTCGCTTCTAGGGTGATGCTATCCTCACAGCGGTATATCTTATTAATCGGGTTCCTTCCCGGGTTTTTGATATGAAACCTCCGTTTTCCCTTCTATACCCAAATGAGGAGTTGTTTAATGTTCCCCTTAAAACATTTGGTTGTACTTGTTTTGTTAAGCTTCTCGGACCCCATCACTCCAAGTTCGAATCCTAGGCCCCCGAATGCATCTTTCTTGGTTATGCACAAACTCAAAAGGGTTATTGCTGCTATGATTCTGTTTTAGGGAAGAAGTTTGTATCCATGGATGTCACTTTCTTTGAGGAGACACCCTACTATTCTCGGGTTTTTCCTAAGGGGGAGAGCAGTGAGAGTGGGGGTTTGGGTCCTTTTCTTCACGGGGAGCACAGTGAGGGCAGGGTTAATACTTTTGGGGCTGTTCCTTTACCTATTCCATTGGGTGATGAGGGCTGCAGTAGTGAGGGTGGTCAGAGGGATCAGGAGTTGAGAGTCTATCACAGGCGATGCAGGCAGGTTGATCTCGATCATCAGTTGTTCAGGCCAAACCCAACCTCTTCTGCAGCTCCAAGTTCAGGTATTACAGTCCCAGGGCCCATAGAGACATCTTCCATTGCTTCCACTTCACCCCTTGAAGACGACCTTGACCTTCCCATTGCCATCCGTAAAGGAAAACGACATTGCACCACATCTACAACCTACTGCATTTCCTAGTTTTTATCCTATGATCACCTATCTCTCTCCTATAGGTCCTATCTTACTTTCGTTGCTAATGTCCCTATTCTAAGAACAGTGCAAGAAGCCCTATCAGTCCCGGAGTGGAGAGGTGCAATGCAACTCGAAATGGATGCCCTGTTGAAAAATAATACCTGGGAGCTAGTTGATTTGCCCAAAGGAAAGAAACCAGTTGGATGCAGATGGGTATTTACTGTGAAGCACAATGCAAATGGCTCAATTGAGAGGTACAAAGCTCGGCTAGTTGCAAAAGGGTTGACCCAGACTTATGGTATAGATTACTTGGAGACATTTGCCCCGATAGCCAAGATGACTACCATTCGAGTTTTATTATCTCTTGTAGCAAGCCACAATTGGCCTTTGTACCAAATGGACGTTAAAAATGCTTTTCTGAATGGAGACCTGCAGGAAGAGGTTTAAATGCAGTTGTCTCTTGGATTCTATGATACAGAGACAGGTAAGAAGGTTTGCCGACTCAATAAGGCATTGTATGGGTTGAAGCAGTCACCTAGAGCTTGGTTCGATAGGTTCGGTTATGTATAGGTCTAGTCAGATCATACACTGTTTATCAAGAGGGTGGAGTCCTCTCTGACACTAGTTGCAGTATATGTTGATGTTATTGTGGTGACAGGAAATGACAGCCATGAAATTGAGTCCCTCAAACAGCTCCTTCATCAAGAGTTTGAGGTGAAAGATCTTGGTGCTCTTCGATATTTTTTGGGCATTGAGGTTGTTAGATCTAAACAGGGGATCTTTGTCTCTCAACGAAAATATGTTCTAGATCTGTTGGCGGAAACTGGAAAGTTAGGTGTCAAGCCTGCGGATACACCCATTGAACAGAACCACAAAATTAGTGCAGAGAGTGGGGATTTGAAGACAAAGTTATGTTCCAGCGATTAGTGAGAAAGCTCCTATATCTCTGCCTCACTTGGCCAGATATCAATTATGCAATTAGTGTTGTTAGTCAGTACATGCATTCTCCTAGAACCACACACCTTCTTGCAGCAAAAAAGAATATTAGCATACTTGAAGAGATGCCCGGGTAGAGGTATACTATTCAAGAACGATGACCACATGAAGGTGGAGGTCTATACAGATGCCGATTGGGTTGGGAGTGTTGATGACAGAAGGTCTACCTCTGGATATTGTGCCCTTGTGGGAGGTAACCTTGTCTCTTGGAGGAATAAGAAACAAAGTGTTGTCTTCCGATCTAGTGTTGAAGTTGAATACAAGCCAATGGCTAACGGAGTGGCTAAAATTCTATGGCTGAGATCACTACTTGAGGAGTTGGGTATTGAGTATGAAAAGCCCCTGATGCTGTATTGTGATAATCAAGTGGCTATTAATATAACACACAATCCGGTGCAGCATGACAGAACCAAACATATTGAAGTTGATCGACATTTTGTACGAGAGAGGGTCTCATCACAAGAAGTGTGTCTCCCGTACATCACCTCCAACATGCAGCTAGCAGATATCCTCACCAAAGCTGTACCAAGGAAGAAGCTAGAAGTGGATCTATCCAAATTGGGAATGATAAACATTTATTCCCAACTTGAGGGGGAGTGTAAAGAACACTGATGTGGGCCCTACAGCTACGGTCCCACTGTGTTTGTAGGATAGAAGGTGTTCTAGTCTTTCTAGGGTTAGTTGGTGGTCAGTTAGTTATGTCAGTTGTTATTTATTTCAGTCTTATCTTATTTTATTTGTTTTGTAAATACTAAGGGCAGATCTATCCTTTCCATGTAATGAGCATAACCTATAAATACTAAATAAAGTGGCGGTGGCAGAACATTATGCTTCTGTTCCTCCTTTCAACTCTTGTGTTCTACTGCTCTCTCTTCTCTCTTTCTCCTCTCTTATCTATACCTTTTCTTCTATTTTCGAACCTGAAATCCATTAGGGTTCAAGATTGATAGCAGTCCTGAATATCGCTGAATATTTTGTTGTATTATGTGAAGACAAGAAGCCTAATTCAGATGCTCAGGTCAAGAAAATCTCGGAAGGGGTTGAAGACCATTTTAATTTATGTGAAGACAAGCCGGAGCCTCGGCATGGCCAAGAGTTTGAGTCAGGTGTGAGGATTGAAGGGATGGAGATTGCAAATGGTGAAGATTGGAACAAGCTAAATAAGTTGTGGTCCTACCCCAGCCATTGATTATGTAGAGATTTTGTCTCTCCTGAGCATTTGGAGGGGGAGGGGGTAAGGGAAAAGAGGCAACCCTCAAACAAGTGAATAAAGGGGATGGCATGGTGAAAGGGGAAGAAGATAGGGTGTTCGAGATATTGACAAATGCAGAAGCGAGTTTCTACTTAGGGAGGGTGAGACAGGTGAAAAAGGGGAAGTTGAGGTATCAGACGTTGGTCTATCTATCAAAAGTGGCATTATGGTGGCTGAGGAGGACAAAGAGGGGGTGGTTTTTGTTGTTGAAAATGAAGATGTGAAGGAGGGAAAGTGTGTTTCAACCAAAGAGATTGAGGGGTGGAAAACTTAGAAGTAAATGCTTTTGAAAGGAATGAATTGTTGGTATCCGGAGTTGTTGTTGGAAAGCTTGGGATTGATTTGGGTCAAAGGAGGAAGGAGCTTGACAAAGTTGCTCACTATGACATTGAAGAGGATTAAAAAATAGAGTGTCAAACAAATTTCAAATTGTTCATGTGTCGAAGGTTTGAGGTTGATTGAAGGCCTAGTTGGGTAGGTCTAAGTAATAAACATAAATGATTATATAAGAGAAATGGGAGAAAGATTTATAAAAGAAAAAGAAAAAAGAGAAAGGGGAGAAAGTTGAAGAATTCATGTCAAAGGGGTGAGGTTGAGGAGGTTCTGGCCTCGCATGGAAATAGCAACAAGGAAGTGTCTGCAAAGAATCAATTTGAAGATGAGGGGGAAAGGAGTTTGGTTTCTTGGGATAAGGGAAAGGAGGAAAGGAATGAGGTTTTGGGGAGAGATGGTGGTTTGGTTCAAGGAATGGAGAAGAGGAGTTTAGATAGTGTGGGTTTTAATTTTATTGTGGACGGGGAACTAGAGGTTGGCAAGTTTTTGGAAGCAAAGCATGAAGGAGGTTTGTATGTGAAGATACTTTCAGATAGGGATGTGGGGGTTAGTAAGACTTTAGGATTATTTTTCTTGGGTGGTGAGGCCTTCACTACAAGAGCTTTCAAATAATTTGAGAAAAGTAGGGAGAGATGTAAAAAGTCAATTATGAAGGAAGGGGGTGAGAAGTGGACTGAAGGAGAATAGTAGAAATCTGCTGAATTAAAAAAATTATGAAAGATGAAAATATTTTCTTGAAGAAGAGAAGAAAGAGAGAATAAGAAAAGAAGAAGAGAACTTGAGAAAGAAAAGAGAGCTATTATCTTGCTGCCCCCTTCACTTAATATTTATATTAGAAATATAAGAATAATACAATGACTAATATACCCTTATAGGGCGGAAAACACTAAAAAGCACATAAAAGACTTAAAGAAATAATAAATAATGGACCCAACATAACTGCTGTGGTCCCCACTTCCTATCTAACAATTAATATAAAACAACTACTCCTAAAACAACACAAAATTGATTAAATCTTCAACACTCTCCCTTAAATCGGGAGTAAATGTCACACATTCCCAACTTGCGTAAATCATGTTCAAGCTTGTTTTTAGCAACCCCTTTAGTGAGGACATCAACCAACTGCAATTTTGAAGAAACATATGGTAAGCAAACTTCTCTAGTTGTTACCCTTTCTCTTATGAAGTGCCTATCAACTTCAATGTGTTTTCTCCTGTCATGCTGAATTGGATTATGAGCAATATTGATTGCAGCTTGGTTGTCATAGTATAGCATCATAGGTTCCTCTGCTTTTACCCCAATCTCGGTTAATAGAGATCTAACCCAAAGAAGTTCTGATACACCATGACCCATGGATGTATGTTCAGCCTCTACACTTGACCTAGCCACAACTGCCTGTTTTTTACTCTTGAGATCAAGTTTCCACTTACAAGGGTACATACTCCTGATGCAGATCTCCTATCATCTTGGCAACCTGCCCAGTCTGCATCTGTATAAGATTCCAACTTCAGATTTTCATGATTTGAGAAAAGGATACCTCTGCTGGGGTGTTTTTCAGGTATGCAAGTATTCTCTCCATAGCTTCTCAGTGCTGAACCCGAGGTGCATGCATATATTGACTCACAACACTGACAACATAAGAAATATCTAGTCGTGCCATACACAAATATAACAGTCGACCCACCATTCTTTGGTATCTCCCCACATCCTTTGCCAACTCACCATTCACAACATTAATTCTATGAGGATCAATAGGAGTGTTAGCTGGTTTGGTTCCCAACTTCCCAGCCTCCTGCAGTAGGTCTAGTACATACTTTTTCTGAGAAATGAAGATCCCATGCTTGGATCTTGCAACTTCAATCCCCAGGAAGTATTTGAGCTTATCAAGATCTTTGATCTCAAATTCTTGCTGCAATGATTTTTTAAGAGCATTAATCTCCTTCAGATCATTTCTTGTAACCACTATATCATCCACATACACAATCAGAATTGACACAAGTGCATCTCTCCTCTTCATAGAGAGGGTGTGATCAGATTGGGTTTGTGTATACCCAAAACGTGTAAGTGCCCCTTTGATCCTATCAAACCAAGCCCTAGGTGATTTTTTCAAGCCATACAATGATTTTCTCAGTTTACAAACCTTTCCTTTACCAACATTTTCATAAAAACATGCTGGAATGTCCATATATACCTCCTCTTGCAAATCACCATTGAGGAATGCATTTTTAACATCAAGTTGAAATAGGGGCCATGAATAGGTGGCTGCTAGAGACAAGAGGATACAGACTGAACTCATTTTAACAACAGGTGCAAAGGTTTCCAGATAATCAATACCATAAGTCTAAGTATACCCTTTTGCAACCAACCTTGCCTTGTACCTCTCTATTCTGCCATCGGCCCTATACTTCATAGTGAATACCCATCTACATCTGACTGTCTCCTTGTCTGGAGGAAGATCAACTATTTCCCAAGTTTGGTTTTTAACCAAGGCTTCCATTTATTCTTGCACGGCTGTTTTCCACTCAGGTTTGGAGAGAGCCTCAATAACATTTCTGGTTATAGACATAGAATCCAAGGAAGAAAGGAAAGCTTGGTAGGAGGGTGATAAGGCATTGTAGGAAAGATGGTGTGAAATGCAATGGCCTGTACACTTTCTCTTCCCTTTGCGAAGTGCAATGGGAAGATCAAGGACAATGGGATCAGCTACAAGAATAGTGTTAGGTACAAGAACATTATCATTAGAAAAAATAACAGGCGCAGGCTCAAGGGGAATACCTGGAGTTGTATCTACTGAATCTGGAGCCTCAGAAGGACAATTGGAGAGTGGTGCGGGTTCTACTGGTTGAGCATGTGTGGAGTCAATCATTGCCTGGTGGCGCTGGTAGTGTTGTGAGGCTACTTGTAGTGGCTCAAGTAATGGAACTGATGGAGGTGCTAATGGTAAAACTGGGGGCATAAAGGAAACAAGATGAGGAACAAACTATGAGTTCTCCTCCCCAAGACTCTCCCCCTGAGGAGAACCACTCGAGAAAAAGAAGGTAGGCTCAAAAAAAGTAACATCCATAGTGACAAATCTGCTCCTCAACATAGGGTCATAACAACAATACCCTTTTTGGTTTTGAGCATACCCAAGGAAACACATTTCTTGGCCTTAGAATCCAATTTCTTGCGATGAGGGCCAAGAATGTGAACAAAGGAAATACACCCAAAAACCCTTAGAGGTATGTGAAACATCTCCCTATTCGGAAAAAAAAGATTGAATGGTACCTTAAACCCCAAAGTACATGAAGGAACATAGTTAATCAAGTGTATGGCTGTAAGAAATGCATCTCCCCAGAAATGAATAGGAACTGAATCACACACCATAAGACTTCTTGCCACCTCTACAATGTGTCTATTTTTTCTCTTTGCTACTCCATTCTATTGCGGTGTATATGCACAACTACTCTGATGAATTATACCATGTTCCAAAAAATGTGGTCAAATCCTTCTCAAAATACTCTCTGGCATTATCTGATCTGAAGGCCTTAGTTCTAATTCCAAATTATGTGAGAACCATCTGGTGGAACTGTCGTACCAAGTTAGGAACCTCATCATGGGATCTCATCAAATATGTCCAAGAATACCGTGTCTAATCATCCACAAACAAGAGGAAATAATGGTAGCCACCCATGGAAGGGATATGATATGGTCTCCATACATCAGTGTGAACAACATCAAAAGCAAAAACACTTCTTTTATTACTTGGTTTAAAAGAATGTCTATAATGTTTTCCCAATTGACAACTCTCACACTCTAAGCTAGATAACTAGGCAGACTCAAACAACTTTGGAAAAAGGAATTTTAATGAACTAAAAGAAAGATGACCTAACCGATTATGCTGCAGCATAATCTAACTCATTGACTTTGATCCACTACTACTGTTGCTGCTAACATGGTAGCTCTGATGTCTCGGGATCTCATCTAGAAGGTAGACTCCATTCACCTCACTACCACTCCCAATCATCTTCTTTGACTCCAAATCCTACAAAACACAATTACCAAGAAGGAAGGTCACTGAACAATTCAAATTTTTTGTCAAAGAACTAACAGAAAGAAGGTTGGTATGAAGTCTAGGGACATATAAGGCAGAAGATAAAGTAATGCAATTGGTCACTCAAACTATCCCCTTCCCAACAATGGGAATATGTGAACCATTTGCTGTAGAGACTCTGTCTCTACCAGAGCACAACTGATAAGAACTAAAAAAGGGTAGGTATATTAGTCATGTGCTCGGATGCTCCTGAGTCTATAATCCAAGGAGGTCCCTCCTTACTTGAAGTGGATGCAAGATTTGTAGTTGCATATGAACTACCTGTATGAGCAAAAGAGGTGGTGTAGTTGGCTCCTACACTTTGTTGTCCATCTGAAGGGCTAGAACTAGTTGAATCTTTCTTACTCATAAGCTGTCCAAACCTTTCCAATTTTGTTCTAACTGCTGCTATTGCAATAGACTCCCAATCAGTTTAGGAAAGGGGGCTGAAGAGTCTCCTGTAGTGGCCACATTTGCATTTCCCTTCTTGTTCTTGATTCAAGCAGGTATGAGATGTGGGTGGAGCTTCCAGCAAGTGTCTCTGGTATGCTTAGGCTTCTTATAATAACAACACAACAAGTCCTTCTTATCCTCCCTCCTAGTCTCACTACTCCCCTGTTTCCATTTGGCTTAGGTTTGGTTGTACTAACCATAGCAGACTAGTCAATCCTAGGCTGTCTCAGCATGACATTCCTCTTGTTCTCCTTTCCAGAAACAAAGGCATAGGCTTGAGAGAGTGTCACACTCTCTCTAGAAAGGATATGCTGCCTAGCGATGTCGAATTCAAGGTTTAACCATGCCAAGAACTCAAAAACCCTATTTTTCTCTACTAGTTTTTGATAGGTTGCTGCATCATTTACACTTTCCCACACCATGGTTTCTAAGTGATTTATCTCCTGCCAAAGGGTTTTTAGCATGGAGAAATACATGGCAAGGGGTTTATTTCCCTGTTTTATACTAATCATCTAATTCCTTTACTGGTAGGCTTTGGCTACATTTTGCTTTTGAGAATAGGTTTCAGTCACTCCATCCCAAATCTCCTTTGCAGTATTAGCCTATAAAAAATTTTTGCCAATATGAGGTAATACACAACCAGGACATCACCATGTAATTCTCTTGTACCCATTGAGAGGAATCTATATCAGGTTTCTTCTCCTCCCCAGTGATGTACCATAATTTTCCACGAGCACCAATAGCTATCTTGGCTGATTGTGCCCATTCTAAATAATTTGTATCATCAAGCTTCACTATAGTAATGATTCTAGACCCAAAAATATCACTACTACCTCCAATGCCCAACCCCATGGTACCGGTGGACTTCAGTTCGGTACACCAACTCTCCATCTTACTTCAAACAGTTCAACAGTAAGAAAAAAAAGTAGGTTGAGAGCCTCCAAGAGCAATTCAATCTCATACACACAGGAACAAACCCTTCGAGAAGAAGAAAACCCTATCCGGAGAGAAATCTCTCTCCTCCCATTGTCTCCCACCAGAGAGAAGTGAATCAACCACTCCAGGAGGCCAGAAAACTCTAGAAAGCTAACCTCCCCCTACAGAAAAACAAGAGAAATCCAACGATACCTGAGCGCCCAAGATCAGATAAAAAAATTAAGAGTCCAACTTTTCTAAGACTCTTCCCGTACTCCAGTTCTTCCTGATTTTGATGCTGAAAAGTAGATCACCTTCCGGATGACTAAATCTCACCAAAAAATCCAAGAATTGGGCAATTTGTAGTAGATCGATCAGCCCTTTATCACCTCATGCAGTCGGTTGATCTAGGACTGCAGGAGAAAAGTCCAAGAAATCTAGCTGAAGCTCTGATACTAAGTAGAAATCTGCTGAATTAAAAAAATTATGAAAGAAAAAAATATTTTCTTGAAGAAGAGAAGAAAGAGAGAAGAAGAAAAGAAGAAGAGTACTTGAGAAAGAAAGGAGGGCTATATCTTGCTGCCCCCTTCACTTAATATTTATAAAGAAATATAAGAAGAATACAATGACTAATATGCCCTTATAGGGCAGAAAACACTAAAAAGCACATAAAAGACTTAAGGAAATAATAAATAATGGACCCAACATAACTACTGCGGTTCCCACTTCCTATCTAACAATTAACATAAAACAACTACTCCTAAAACAACACAAAATTGACTAAATCTTCCACAGTCAGGAAGAGGAGCTCGATGGGAGGGGGGAATGATCTTTTGTTTCTGAGGAATTTCTGGAGTTGTTTTGTTTGCTTTGTTCTGTAATTGAGTGGCTGAGAGTTGTTGCTTCTCCGAGTCATTTCTGTTTGTGTGGGTCTTGTGTTGGGTGTGAGCGTTTTGCACCTGTTGTTGGGTTTGTTATTTCTTCTCTTGGATGATTTCTCATTACCTTCCCACTGTACTTTCTTTTTGTTTTTAATGAAATTTTATTTATTATAAAAAAATCACCATCTTGTTCACTAAAGTCAAAGCAATGAGCCATTCAGTTCAACTACTTCAGTTATTATCAAACGGCCCCTTAATTGGACTTGAAGGGTTTCAAACATGTGTTTAAAGGACTAAAGGTCAAAAATAAAACAGACACCTGCATTCATTGGGAGTCTGCTAGAAAAGATATAGAAAGACTTTCCAAACTGTTTTGGAGTTTCAATGTTGCAGTAGGGTGGATCATGGGCCAGGCAGGAATGGACTGTGGGCCTACAATGGTACAACCTTATATATATTATGCATACATACTGTGCCAGGCCTGGGCTGGGTCTGGACACAAAACCTTGGCACAACACTGTTAGGCTAGCCACAGCTACCATTATTAACAATAAAAAATATCCAGAGTTGAGACAAATGTGGTGGAAGTTTCACAACATCCTTAGGCTTTCCTTTAACAAACAGGTATTCGGTAGCAAGCAGCAACCATAAATGAAGTAATAGAAAGAAGCATAAAATGGAAAATAACCTTGACTAGGAATTACTGTTAGGTGTTAGAAAACATCACAAAAACCAAGGTGGTGCAGCAGCAATAAACTCAAATTCTCATTCATCTCTGTAACAGGAAGCACCATAGTCATAAACTCATGGTCATGGCTTGCCTTGTTAGCAAGTAAACTTACTAAACTGCTCATTACAGTAATAACTAGTGACATGTAAGCGGCCTGCTAACTGGACAGCTGATACAGTGACTCAAAAACAATTAAATATGAACTAAAGAAAACATACTTCAACAAAATCCTCTGGAATACCTTTGAGTACAAGGCTGCATCTCACGAAGAGATTGTACAGAGGGCTGTTATAACTCTTCATTCTTGGCTATCTGATGTTGTTAAGTTTTGGGGCATTCCTTGACACAAGTTTTCTGAACAAAGTTTAGTATTTTCCTAGAGGGCTTGCTGTTTGTTCTAGGAGCTCAGTTTTTGGTATGACTAATATACAGACCTAATATATGCATGTATAGTCTCTCACTGTACATGGCCCATAATGATCAAATACTATACTTGTTCAGAAAAAAAAAAGAAACATACCCATGGATTCCACATGGGTCTGATGTCCAAATACTAGAAAAATCCTGTTGCCCAAATACAGGAAAATCTAGAAAATAGAAAGGAAAAAATAGCAAGCAGTTGTGTTCATAATTATCCTATGTACTTCATTTTGCATTAGAATTGACATCTCTTCAAATTTAGGAATGAAAAAGGATTTTACATTCTCGATATATTATTTACTGCTTTCACTCAATGTAAAATATGGAAAAGAGACTAGGTAATGTTTCCGATGTTTCATGTTACACTCTCATGTTGACCCTTTGATTTTTAAAACCCTAGTTTGCAAAGGAGAATCCGCAAAGCACAATCTTACCTCAAGTTAAAGTAAAAGATTCAGAAGATGTTACTGACGAGGCTGTGAAAATCACTTTGAAAAGGGCTATCAGTTTCTACTCGACCATCCAGGCACATGATGGACACTGGCCAGGGGACTATGGTGGCCCTATGTTTCTATTACCTGGATTGGTAAGTATTGAACCTTAAACAGATTTCTTTCCTCTCCTTGGTTTCTTGTAAATTTTTAATGCTGTTTTTCTCATTTATTGGAACAGATAATTATCCTATATATAACAGGAGCACTGAATGCAGTCTTGTCAAAAGAACATCAACGTGAGATGTGCCGTTATCTTTACAATCATCAGGCAAGATAAACTCCTGCAGTTTTGAAGTTGCAACCTGCGCATCTCTTTTACACACCTGTTTAATGTTATATGGTTTTTAGTGTCTGTTAGGGTTCTTACCTCTTTCTCTCTCTCACACACACACACAGTTTGTACATTGAAGCACAAATCCCTTTCTAAACATTGGGACTTGTGAATTGTAGAATGAAGATGGTGGTTGGGGTTTACACATTGAGGGCCCAAGCACCATGTTTGGTACTGCTCTGAACTATGTTACTTTGAGGTTGCTTGGTGAAGGGGCTGATGATGGAGAAGGAGCGATGGAAAAAGGGCGCAAATGGGTTCTTGACCATGGTGGTGTCACTGCAATAACTTCATGGGGGAAAATGTGGCTCTCTGTAAAAAACTAAACCTTTTATTCTTGCCGTTGGTGGTGGTGGTGATATTTGTCTTGAGCAGTTATGTTCATGCTAGCATGTATTCTGGGGCATTTATGTATATTTTTTCTCTATAATGATATTAGGTACTTGGAGCATTTGAATGGTCTGGGAACAATCCACTACCTCCTGAGATATGGCTGCTCCCTTATTTTCTTCCTTTCCATCCAGGTGTGTCGTGAAATTTTCTCTGATTTGCATTCAATTTTCATTTCTTTGAATCTAGTGTAAACAGAGATTTTGCTTAAATATCTAATATACACTTTCTTTTTTTTCATAGTAATGAAAATTTCATTAAAAAATAAAAAAGAGAATACAAGAATTGGTCATAAGAAATCAGCAAGGAGAATTCAAAGTATACAATGTGTTTCATGTCAATTATATTTGTACTTGGTCAGGAGTTTGCAAAAGTGGATAGTTGATCATGTCCGTTCAGTAAACTATGAAGCTAAAGGATTTAATTAGAATGGTGAATTTTGACATGATAATAATCAAAGAGGGAAAAAATAAAGGTAATTATTAAGAAACAGGCAAGACCAAATAACTAGAAATGTGCCACAAGAGCAATGATTTACATCAAATGAAACTGGAAAGTGGAGATAGTTCAGTTTCTTTCTTATCTCTCTACTCAGGCCCAATAGGAGAGGGAGCCACAAGAGCTCAAATGCAAGCTGTCCTTCAACGTTTAAAGATTTGCAAGAGTCTAATTCTGCATAATACAGAGGTTGAAGGAGACTCCAAATCTGTGATAAGATGGTTCAAAAACAACTTCAATGTAACATGGCAGCACAAGTATACCTTAAGACAAGCCAAGTTGTGATGGCTAGAGATTTGGAAGTAGCACGGCCATGGACACAAGCAGCAAGTAGTTTAGCTGATTTACTTGTAAGACAGAGTGAATAGGGATAATCTCTACTGGGGACAACAATGCAATTGAATTTATCTACTCAGCTGGAAAAGGGTAGGTGGCAGCTCTGCTAGCTTAATTAATCTGCCCTACACTTTGTATATGTCATTCTTTAACATATTTAATAAAGTTCAAAGTTACGAATAAAAAAAATGGAAAGTGGAAATACTACCTGCTAAGAGTAAATCATGAATTAAGAACCCGGAAGCTCCTGTAAAATAGAAGCATGAATACATCTCCCACTCTGTAAAATAAAAGCATCAATACATCTCTATCACAGTAGCTTAATTACTTAAAGCAGATGAAGCTGTTCTTGACGCTATGCACATGTATGGAAATAATTGTCATTGTCATTCACCTGTACTGTAGCATGTCATGATGTTAATTAATTTCACATGTGTGCAACCTCTGAGCAAAAACCTTTGGCAAATTTGCCCGATGGCTTTACTGGAAACAAATAGGTGTTTAAAGCATCCCATCAAGGTCCCTAAATAAAGAATACTAGAGTTTTTTTTTCATGACCATAAACTAATCTTATCACTGCCTATTAGTTGTGGTTGAGCACTAACCATTCCTTGGATGATTTAAAGTACTGCTTGAATCAGTTGGTTTGATACTGATTTTAGAAAGAGCGAACTCTTCCTATCCAATGGGAATGTGACAGGGTAACTGAGATTATTGCATTTAGATACAGAAGCTGCCACCACAGATACAGAAGCTTTGGGTTTGGTAGTGGTGGCAATTTTCTCCTTTAAGAAATACTGCAGTGTTCATTGTGTTGTCCTCAACAGACATGTTGCTCACGTATTATGCAACCAAACGTGGTGTCTTAATTGGTCACTAGCTTCTAGTTCTATACGTGAATCTGACAATCTAATTTATAGCACCAGTTTTAAATGCTTTTTCTTTTTCTTATTTTTTGTCTTTTTATGTTATTCAGGAAGAATGTGGTGTCACTGCCGGATGGTTTATTTGCCAATGTCATATTTATACGGGAAGAGATTTGTTGGTCCAATAACACCAACAGTTTTATCTTTGAGAAAAGAGCTATATACTGTACCCTATCATGAAGTAGATTGGAATCAAGCACGCAATCTATGTGCAAAGGTTTGTAATATCTAGCACATGCAAAAGCAAGGGGTTATAACATAATGCTTTTATATCTTTCTTTCTGGTCTTCCAATAAATCTTTCACAATATTAGTCTTTTTAGGTTCATAAATTTTGTCAAAGAATATTTCTTTTAAAACTGTTTTCACTGTCTCATGCCATGTTCTTTACAGATTTTTCTTGTCCTAGAGCGTTCAACTTGTTCCAAATCAAACTTGACAGTGCGATATCTTTGCACACATGGCCACCATCTTAATTTACTGAAACGTTTAGCCTTCACAATATTCATTTCTGATACTATTATCCCTTTATATCTTTATAGAATTTTATATCAACATTGGCAACTTAGTCATGCTTGTCTCATTTCCTGATTGCTCATCATTGTGCTTCATAGATAATGGCCTTTTGTAACATCTCTGGGTAGGGGCCAATGCTTGGTGTAATGGTAAAATTTTGGGTTGACAAGCATAAAATTGCAGGTTTGTGTCCCAGAATGGCCAATTTGTTTTAAAAAAATTGTCAAAGTTTAGGTTCATATACAATCCCCCTCCCAAGGCCCCAGTTAGCTGGGACCAAAATTGGGTAATTACCTTTTTTTGTATAAAGTTCAGGTTGGAGTTATGCTACATGGGAACTCTAAAATGGGTAAACAACCCATTTGTATGTGTCTGAACACCAAAATCAACATGACTATCAGATTCGTAATATGTGACTAAAGAACCTTGAGCTGTAAAGAAAAAAGTTTGACATGAATTGTGAATTTATAATTTGTGCAAAAAATGGGTTGTGCAGAATAGAGAGAAAAAGTGGCAGCAGGTTTAGAGTAAAAACACCACTGCTGATTGGGAGAGAAAAGAATGATCTCCCAGTTGGCTAGGGTATTATTTATATTAAACTCATGGATCATAAGAATCATGATGAAATTACAGTAGGACCCTTATTTAGCAATTGAATATAAAGTGAGTGTAGAGAACACTGATGTGGGCCCCACAGCTATGGTCCCACTGTACTTGTAGGGTAGAAGGTGTTCTAGTCTTCCTAGGGTTAGCTATTGGTTATTTAGTTGTTTCAGTTGTTATTTGTTACTTATTATTTCAGTCTTATTTTGATTTGTTTGTTATGTAAAGACTAAGGGCAGATCTGTCCTTTCCATGTAATGAGCATAACCTATAAATATTAATTAAAGTGGCGGCAGCAGTACATTAAGCTTCTGCTCCTTTCAACTCTTGTGTTCCACTGCTTCTCCTCCCTCTTCCTCTTCTTTCCTCTTACCTTTCTTCTTATTTTCGATCCTGAAATCCATTAGGGTTCAAGACTGATAACAGTCTTGAACTTCTACTTGGTATCAGAGCTAGGGTTTCTCATGTGAGTCTAGTCCAGCCGACCACATGAGAACCATCTAAGGCCGGAAGCTGAGAAAACAGAGTTCGTTGACTGGTTCTTGGAGATCTCCAGAAGATTAGCAGCTGTTTGAAGAAGTGCCACAGTTGCTGCGAGTTGGTGATCAGGAAGAATCAGAGAAGGCTAGGGTTCAGGTAACCTTGGTAGGCAGCGAACTGCATCCTATTGTAAGTCTTTTATTTTCTGAGAGAAGTAATATCAGAGAAGATAGGTTGGACCTATATAGCAAGGGTGGCCGAACCACTCTAGGGTTTTATCTCTCTATTCTCTAGGGTTTTGTCTTATCCCTGCGGCAATCCCTAGTATTGGACTGAACCTTGTGATCTTATCCCTGTGGCAAACCCTAATAGTTCTCCTCAACATTGATCAATTTTAGGGTTTCATATTAACCTTAATACAAACCTTATCCGTACGGTACTGTCTGGAGTGTACGGCTTTTAGGACTGATTAAAACCTCAAATTGGCTTCAGCATATCAGATTGTTCTTCAAACTGTTTTTCAGTTTTCTTTTGGGGTTTCGAACACTTCTAAAGGGGTGAAAACAGTTCGACCTATTGCTGTTGTGTGTGGTTATTGATTTCAGATCAGTTTTATACATGTTTCATGCACATCTACTGTGAGTACAGATTGGTTCTATACTGATTTTGTGATTGTGGTTGGTAGTCCTAGTGCTGGTTTTGATTGTAGTAACCCTAATTTTGAGACTTCTGGTTCTTGACCGAAATGGAGTTTAAGAATCAGGCAGAAGGCAATTTTGGGAACAACAATTATGGTGGTGGTTCTGAGACAGGTTTTCAGATTACAACCGTAAAGTTTGATGGATCAAACTATTTGGAATGGGCCCAATCAGCCATGATGGCTATTGGGGGAAGGGGCAAAGTAGGGTATCTCTTGGGAGATGTGGCAGAACCTTCCAAGGGAGACCCTATGTATACCAAGTGGGTCCAAGAAAACTACTTGGTTATGACATGGCTCTTCTATGCAGCCCCATATCATCCGAAATTACTTATGGGCAAAGACAACCGAGGAGATATGGGATGTGATGAAAGAGACTTACTCCCAACCCCTTAATGTTGCCAGAGCATATGAATTGAAATGTCAGGTGAATTCCCTTAAACAAGTACAGAAACCGGTGTTGGTCTACTTCTCTACCTTGAAGTCCCTGTGGCATGAGATTGATCATTTAGAGACTCTTGAGTGGGAGAGTCCCAAAGATGCTCAGATACATAGAAAGCACATTGAGACAAATAGAGTGTTTGAGTTCCTGGCAGGACTGAATTCAGAATATGATATTGTGAGGCAACAGATTTTGACCAGAGATAGTGTGACCCTCTCTCAGGCATACTCCTTCGTGCATAGTGAAGAGACCAGGAGTAAAGTCATGATGCAACCTCACCCGCTTACACCTGCCTTGGTAGCTGTCAAACCAAAACAGGGGGTGATTCAGAGAGGGACAGAAAGAAGGAAGATAAAAGGGATGTGGTGTGTGAGCATTGCAAGAAACCTAAACACACAAAAGAAACATGTTGGAAGCTACATCCACATTTGGTTCCGACAAATTTGAGAAATAAAAAGGGTAATGCTCATGTGGCTATGACTACTGATTCAACATCCTCGTCTGGCACAAGAGGCACACCATTAGAGACCTTAGCTGCAGTTTGGGCTGCTCTAATACAATTGGAGAAGGAAGTTGGCAGTTCAGCTCAGTTACCGTAGTCATCATCAGCCCCGGCCACATCGGCCTTTGCACACTCAGGTACTCGAGCCTCAGCCTACCATGCCTCCGCTCCAGGTACTACTGAACCTTGTTGGGTAATAGATTCAGGTGCATCCGACCATATGACTAGCTTGCCCTCTTTGTTTACGACTTATTACTTATCTTCTGGTAGGGATAAAGTATCTATAGCTGATTGGCTCTCTTGTCCCTATTTCTGGCAAGGGTGACATCAAACTGTCGGATACTATATCCTTGTCCTCTGTCTTGCATGTTCCTAAACTGGATACTAACCTCCTTTCCGTTAGTAGTATTACCAAACATTTGAACTGCTCAGTAACTCTTTCCTGACCGATGTGCTTTTTAGGACCTGGAGACGAAGAAGGTGATTGGGACTGGCCGTGAGACGAATGGGATCTATCTGCTCGGGGAGAGTTCTCGTCGGGAAGAGTCAGTGGATAAGAAGTTACTTGTTTCTCAGGTTGTGAGTCCGGTTATGCTTTGGCATAACCGATTGGGTCATTTATCTTTTCGGTCCTTGAAGAGTCTCTTTCCTACTTTGTTTGAGTCTGTTGAGTCATCTCAGCTGAAGTGTGAAAGCTGTGAGTTTGCTAAACATTGTAGAAACTCTTATTCATTGAGTAATAAAAGGAGTAATAGTTCTTTTGATATTGTGCATACTGATGTTTGGGGGCCATATCACATTTCTTCTATGGGTGGGTACAGATATTTTTTGTTATTTGTTGATGGCCACACCCGGTTTTCTTGGGTTTATCTTATGCGTTCATGAGATGAGGTGCCTGCCCTGACCCAAAACTTCCACCAAATGATCCTAACCCAGTTTGATGCCAGGATCAAAGTGCTTAGATCTGATAATGCAAAGGAATACTTTGCTAAGCCATTGGCATCGTACCTCCTTAATCATGGGGTTATCCACCAGAGCACTTGCCCTCATACACCTCAGCAGAATGGGGTTGCAGAAAGGAAGAATAGGCACATCTTGGAGGTGGTTAGAAGTATTATGTTTAACTCCAATGTCCCTATTCGCTTCTGGGGTGATGCTATCCTTACGACAGTATATCTTATTAATCGGATTCCTTCCCGAGTTCTTGATATGAAACCTCCGTTTTCCCTTCTATACCCCAATGAGGAGTTGTTCACTATTCCCCTCAAAACATTTGGTTGTACTTGTTTTGTTCAGCTTCTCGGTCCCCATCACTCCAAGTTTGAACCCAAGGCCTCCAAATGCATCTTTCTTGGTTATGCACAAACTCAAAAGGGTTATTATTGTTATGATCCTATCTCAGGGAAGAAGTTTGTATCCATGAATGTCACTTTCTTTGAGGAGATACCCTACTATTCTCGGGTCTCTCCTCACGGGGAGAGTAGTGAGCGTGGAGATTAGGGTCATTTTTTTCAGGGGGAGTGCATTGAGGACAGGGTTAATACTTTTGGGGTTGTTCCCTTACCTATTCTAGTTGGTGATGAGGGCTGCAGTAGCGGGGGTGGTCAGAGGGTTCGGGAGTTGAGAGTCTATCACAGGCGATGCAAGCAGGTTGATCCCGGTCATCAGCAGTCCCGGCCAGCTCCAACCCCTTCTGCGGCTCTAAGTCCAAATATTACAGTCCCAAGGCCCACAGAGACTCCTTCCATTGTTGCTACCTCATCCTCTGCAGATGACCTTGACCTTCCCATTGCCCTCCGTAAAGGAAAACGGCATTGCACCACATCTACAACCCATTGCATCTCCCAGTTTTTGTCCTATGATCGCCTATCTCCCTCCTACAGGTCCTATTTCACCTCCGTTGCTGATGTCCCTATTCCGAGAACAGTGCAAGAATCCCTATCAGTCCTGGAGTGGAGAGGTGCAATGCAAGTTGAAATGGATGCCCTGATGAAAAATAATACCTGGGAGCTAGTTGACTTGCCCAAAGGAAAGAAACCAGTTGGATGCAGGTGGGTATTTTCTGTGAAGCACAATGTGGATGGTTCCATTGAGAGGTACAATGCTCGGCTAGTTGCAAAAGGGTTCACTCAGACTTATGGTATAGATTACTTGGAGACATTTGCCCCGGTAGCCAAGATGACCACCATTCAGGTTCTATTATCTCTTGCAGCAAGCTACACTTGGCCTTTGTACCAAATGGATGTTAAGAATGCCTTCCTGAATGGGGACTTGCAGGAAGAGGTTTACATGTAGTTGCCTCTTGGATTCTATCATACAGAGGCAGGTAAGAAGGTCTACCGGCTCAATAAGGCATTGTATGGTTTGAAGCAGTCACCTAGAGCTTGGTTCGACAGATTCAGACTAGCCCTTGGGAAGTTCGGTTATGTACAGGTCCAGTCAGATCATACACTGTTCATCAAGAGGGTAGAGTCGTCACTGACACTACTTGTAGTATATGCTGATGATATCGTGGTGACAGGAAATGACAACCATGAGATTGAGTCCCTCAAACAGCTCCTTCATCAAGAGTTTGAAGTGAAAGATCTGGGTACACGACGGTATTTTTTGGGCATTGAGGTTGCTAGATCTAAACAGGGGATCTTTGTCTCTCAGAGGAAATATGTTTTAGATCTGTTGGTTGAAACTGGAAAGTTGGGTGTCAAACCTGCAGATACACCCATTGAACAGAACCATAGGATTAGTGCAGAGAGTGGGGAGCTGCTTGAAGACAAAGTTATGTTCTAGCGGTTAGTGGGAAAGCTCCTATATCTATGCCTCACTCGGCCAGATATCAATTATGCCGTTAGTGTTGTCAGTCAGTACATGCATTCTCCTAGAACCACGCACATTCTAGCAGTAGAAAGAATACTAGCATACTTGAAGAGATGCCCGGGTAGAGGCATACTGTTCAAGAACAATGACCACATGAAGGTGGAAGTCTATACGGATGCCGATTGGGCTGGGAGTGTTGATGACAGAAGGTCTACCTCTGGATATTGTGCTCTTGTGAGAGGTAACCTGGTCTTTTGGAGGAGTAAGAAACAGAGTGTTGTCTCCCGATCCAGTGCTGAAGCTGAGTACAAGTCAATGGATAATGGAGTGGCTGAAATTCTTTGGCTGAGATCACTACTTGAGGAGTTGGGTATTGAGTATGAGAAGCCCTTGATGCTGTATTGTGATAATCAAGCGGCTATTAATATAGCACACAACCTGGTGCAGCATGATAGAACTTGTAGGGTAGAAGGTGTTCTAGTCTTCCTAGGGTTAGCTATTGGTTATTTAGTTGTTTCAGTTGTTATTTGTTACTTGTTATTTCAGTCTTATTTTGATTTGTTTGTTATGTAAAGACTAAAGGCAGATCTGTCCTTTCCATGTAATGAGCATAACCTATAAATATTAATTAAAGTGGCGGCAGCAGTACATTAAGCTTCTGCTCCTCCTTTCAACTCTTGTGTTCTACTGCTTCTCCTCCCTCTTCCTCTTCTTTCCTCTTACCTTTCTTCTTATTTTCGATCCTGAAATCCATTAGGGTTCAAGACTGATAGCAGTCCTGAACATATACTGTGACTAACCCACCCCTCTTTAAGTTACAGTAATAAAAGACTTAGTTACCCATGGCCCATACTATTCTGTCCCATCTACCAACTATTCTCAAAACTCCCCCTCAAGCTGAAGAGTATACATCATATAATCCCAACTTGCTAGCAAGAATTTCCAGCCTTGGTTTACTTATAGCTTTAGACAACAAATCTGCCAACTCACAAATGAAATTTTAGCCACAAGAAATATTAGCCAAATCAACAGCATAGGTTTGAGTAAACACTTTTGCTACAAGTTTATCATTAAGCCTTTCAATAGAACCATCTTGTAAATACTTTATGGTGTAGAAGGTGGGTTATTGCTATCTTTTCAGGCCCAATTGGGGAAGGGGACTCACTCTGAGCTGAAATTTTGGCTGTTATGGAAGGTGTAAAAAGGGCTAAGGAGCTAAACATTAGCTGTTTGATCATTGAAGGAGATTCCAAATTGGTAATAGAATAGCTCGAAAAGATCCAAAGCTGACTTGGTGGAAATATTCTGGAGCACCCTTGATTTACAACCTTGTATTGAAGACTCTTTTTCTGTTTGATTTCTAATGTGTTCTTGGTGTATCAACTTGACAACCAATGATGTTGAGATGTACTTCTTTTTTCATTTTAATGAAATTTCTTTTTGATCCACTTAAGGGCGAAACGATGGTTAAAGTCCTCAGGTTTATTCACTGATTTCACTCTAGATGACTTGCTGAGAAAGTGGGAAGAGATTGCCAGCTTTGCCTAGGTTAGACACGATATGAAAGACATGGAATGTGGTAGAAGCTTCATATCGTGCATTCCTCTCTTCTGTTGATAGTATCCCTATTCCTAAGAATATGGCAGAAGCTTTATCCAAACCTGAATGGACAGATGCAATGAAGGAAGAAATTGATGCATTGCACAAAAATGACACTTGGGAATTGGTGGATCTTCTTGAAGGGAAGGAACCGGTGGGATGCAAGTGGGTGTTCACAGTGAAGCATAAGGCTGATGGAACTGTTGAAAGGTACAAGGCTAGGCTGGTGGCAAAAGGTTTTACACAGCTATATGGAATAGACTATGCAGAGACATTTGCTTCAATAGCCAAGATGAACTCTATCAGGATTCTTCTCTCATTGGTAGCAAATATTAACTGGGAACTTCACTAGTTAGACATTAAGAATGCTTTCTCAAATGGTGACTTAGAAGAGGAAGTGTACATGACTCAACCTCTAGGTTTTTGTGCCAAAGGTAGTGAGCAGAAAGTGTGCAGGTTAAAAAGATCTTTATATGGGTTGAAGCAATCACCTCAGGCCTGGTTTAGTAAGTTCCACTTAGCAGTTCAACAGAAGGGGTTCAAACAATGCCAGTTAGACGACACCCTGTTTGTGAAGAAAGGTGAAGGGAAAATTGCAGCTTTAATTGTGTATGTGGATGACATAGTGATCACAGGAGATTGGGAGACCGAAATACAAAAACTGAAGAAATTCTTAGCCACTCAATTTGAGGTGAAAGATCTAGGACCCTTACATTATTTCCTTAGAATTGAAGTTGCCTGCTCTCAAAAGGGCATCTTTATTTCCCAACGGAAATATGTATTTGATCTACTAGAAGATACAGGCAAGTTAGGGGTGAAACCAATTGACTCACCAATTGAACCTAACCATCAGTTGGGAGACGGACAGGGGGAGTTCTTGAAAGATGTGAAGAAGTTTCAAACTTGTAGGGAGACTCTTATATTTGTTTATGACCAGACCTGATATTGCTTATGCAGTGGGTGTCCTTGGTCAGTTCATGCACAACCCTAGGACAACTCACTTTGAAGCTGTAGAGAGAATCCTTAGATACCTCAAGAAATTTCCAGGAGCTGGTTTGTTGTTCTAGAAACATGGACATTTAAAGGTGGAAGTATATACTGATGCTGATTGGGCAGGGGTAGTTGATGACCGAAAGTCTACCAGTGGGTATTGTACCTTTGTAGGAGGCAACTTGGTCACCTGGAGGAGTAAGAAGCAAAGTGTGGTGGCTAGATCCAGTGTTGAAGCAGAATACAAAGTTATGTCTCATGGAGTTGCTGAAATCATGTGGATAAGAAACCTGTTAGGTGAACTGGGTTTTGCAGTTAACAACCCTGTGTCACTCTATTGCGACAATAAAAATGCTATCAACATTGCTGCTAATCTAGTCCTCCATGATAGGATGGATGAAACACATTGAAGTGGACAAGCATTTTATTAGAGAAAAACTTGTGAGTGGAGAAGTGTGCACTCCATATGTCAGCTTAGAGGAACAACTTGCAGACATCTTTACCAAGGGTCTTCAACATGTGCGGCATAATGTTTTGTGTGACATGTTGGGCTTGGGCATGATTGACATCTATGCTCCAACTTGAGGGGGAGTGCTGAAATAGTTTATTTTATGTCTTGTTAGGGTCTGTTTGGTTGATTTAAAGCCTTTTTATTTTCAGTTATTGTACTTCACTTACAGCAGGGGCACAAGGGTCTTTTTCCCTTTTATTTTAGATGCCCTATAAAGATTAATAGAAGCTGGCGCTGCCAGCACTATTCTATTGTCACCAATCTCTCCTCTTTTCTTCTATCTTCTCTCATCTCTTCTCTTTCTCTCTTATTTCTAGTCGGCCTTACTGTCAAGAATCATTAAAATATCCTTTTGAGTTCCCTCTTCCTCAACATCTCCTTGAAATTCATTATAAATAATAAAGAAATGAAACTTATTGAAATGCTTTGTGTTCCTGTTCCACCTCCTCCTGTCCTTTTAGTTGTGAAATATTTGCAAAAAATTAGTTGGAAAATAATAGAAAAGATGAAGGAAGGAGAAAGAAGAAGAGATAAAAGGGTGTCAGAATTCTGTCACTCATTTCATACCATGTACAAAATTACAAAGGTTCCTTTAATTAGGTGCCTAACTAGCAGCCCATGTACAAAATTACAAATAACATATTGCCTTTTTCTTGTCAACACTCTTCTTACATCCTCCTGTTCAGCGAATGTACCCTTCTCCCTAATGTACCCTTCCAATTTATGCCTTATCTCAATCTCCAATAGGAACACAATTTCCCTAACTAACAAAACTTGTCCACAAGTACTTCATTCCCATCCATCTCCTCTCGACCTATCTTGATGCTGGACACTCCCAACCAACTTAATCTTCATCCAAGTTATTTATGTTATCCCAATCCTCCAAATTATCATTTATTTCTTATAATGTTTGATTTCATGTTAGTTTTTTCTCAATGTTTGCCACTTGCAGCTTCAGAAAAAACTAGGAAAACAGCTGATATAGGTATTTTACATAAAAATATTATCTTGGTGGATGCCTTGTTGGCTAGGCAATCACTTTAACACCTTTAAACAGCTACAATTATACATAATTACATGAATGTTTTTAAAATTCTATTTGCAATCTAAAATAATATTCATTCTCTTTTGATGGTTTGGTATACTTTGAGGAAAGACCAAAATTTGGGCTTGGGAACATAGGACCCATATATGGGTCTGGCTCCATGATTGGGTCCTGGCCCCTGTTTCATGTTTCAGGCCTACTATGGATGGAATCTACCTGGTAGAACACTTGGGCCAAAAATTGGCATGAAGAGAAGATTATAACTTTCAAATTTTACTCATTTTGATTGTAAAATGGAGATAAGTTACTCTCAAACTTAAAAGGAATCTGAACAATGATGATGTAATTAGGGGTGCAAATGGATCAGATTGTGATCTGATCCAACCTGAAGTCTGAATTCATTTTGTTGGACTCGGATATCCCCATTTTGGATCTTTGGATCGGATCAGATAATAGGATCTGATCAGAAAGCGGATCGAATTTGGATCACCCCTATCGATCCGATATATATGTTATTTATTTATAAATATATTATTTATCTTGCATTTTTGTAAATTTGTTATATTATTTATTTATTTTTATAAAAAACATGTATATATATGATGAAAATAGTTGAAAAGGTACTTGTATTTTTTTGTTTTTCTTTATTTAAATTGTTATATTTTATTTTTCTTTTAATAATTTATTAATTTTTTAAAAAATTAATCGGATCGGATCAGATCCGAATATCTGACTTCATCATCGGATTCGAATTCAAATCCCTGTTTGTGAGATCAGATTGGACCGGATCGGATCTGCTCTTCATAGTATCTGACTGGATTCGGATATACCATGATTCAAATCTGATCTGATCCGATCTGTTTGCATCCCTAGCTGAAATCAGATGGTTGTAGATCACATTATGTTGATTTGAGCATACCCAATGTTTTCATTTAATGTTTTTTCCTGATAACTGTAACATGGGACAGGTAGAAAATTATGGGGCCCCCTGTCAACAGGTCCTTTGTCCCTAGACCTTACACACTCTTTTATAGTTATTGATATCATATGTTTCCTCATAAGAATTAATTTCACGTTTGTTTCATGATTCTTGATTTCTTTTTGTTTATACGTAAGGGTTCATTACATTAATGCTGCAGGAGGATCTGTACTACCCACATCCACTAGTACAAGACATTCTATGGGCATCTCTTCACAAGGTTGTTGAGCCCATTCTCAAGTGTTGGCCAGGAAAAAGGTTGAGAGAGAAGGCTCTTCTGACTGCAATTCAACATATACACTATGAAGATGATAATACACGATATGTATGTATAGGACCTGTAAACAAGGTATGCATGGAAAGCTACTTATGCTGTATTTTGTTTGCATTATTACACAGATACAGTTGGGGCACAACAAGGTGTAAGATTGAAATTCAGACTAAAAATTGAAGTATTCAATACAACATGACACCTATGTACTGGTATTTGGGTATCATAGCTTGTTTATTGTTTACCTATGTTTATTAAATGAGAGTATTCATATATTGTTCATTTACTATCTGAACAATGTGATTGCTTTTTGGTTAAGAAGTTGTAATCATCATCATCCAATCCTTGTCCCAACTCCCAACCATATGGGGTTGTCCACCTGAATCCTCTTTTGTCATTCAATTCTGTTCAGTGTTATATCCACTGTAAAAATTTTGAGCTCTTAAAATCATTTTTGGGCTACTTCAACCCATATCTTTTTCGGCCTGCCCCTGGCACCCCAACTCTTCTAGCCCCTTTAACTTGTTACAGATCATTTCTTCTTAGTGTTTCCGTAGATGGTCTTCTCTTTATGCGATCAAACCATCTTAGTCTACTTTCCC